>NC_040011.1:10014208-10055913 GCF_000972845.2 Larimichthys crocea | reverse complement strand
TCAAATGTGTGGACTAGTTTTCTGCATCCGCTTGAGAGACAATCGTCTGATTTTAGCGATGTTACGTAAGTGGAGAATGCAGTCCTCGAATTTGTTTTTTATGTGGAGTTTAAAGGACAATCCTGATCAAAACAACTCCAAGATTCTTTACATGGAGCTGGAGGCCAGGGTGATCCCATCTAAAAGTAAGTCTCTAGAAAGAGAGTTTCTTGAGGTTGTTTTGGTCCATTACAAGAACTTCAGTTTGTCTGAATTTAACATCAGAAATTGTAGGTCATCCAACTATTTATGTCCTTAAGACTGCTTGGAGATTAATCAATTGATAGGTTTCATCAGGCTTGATCGATAAATTAATTGGGTATCGTCAGCATACAATGAAAATTGATAGAGTGTTCCTAATAATGTTCCCTAAAGGAAGCAATATAAAACTAAATAGAAGTTGTTCCTAGTACAGAACCTTGTTCCATAACAAACTTTGGTATGCATGGAGGATTCATCATTGACGTGAACAAACTGAGATCGACTAAGAATACGACTTAAACCAGCGTAGGGCGGTTTCCTTTGATGCCCATTGATGTTCCCGTCCTGTGAAAAAGAATTGGATGGTCAACTGTGTCAAATGCGGCACTAAGATCTAACAGGACAAGTACAGAGATGAGTCCTTTGTCTGATGCCATTAGGAGGTCCTTTGTAACTTTGACTAATGCGGTCTCTGTGCTGTGATGCAATCTAAATCCTGACTGAAAATCCTCAAATAGACTATTGTTATGGAGAAAATCACACAGCTGATTAGCTACAGCTTTCTCAAGTATCTTAGAGAGAAAGGGAGTTTGATATCGGTCTGTAGTTGGCTAAGACCTCTGGGTCTAGAGTGGGCTTTTTAAGAAGAGGTTTAATTACAGCTACCTTAAGGACTGTAGTACAATACTATCTGTAATAAAGACAGATTAATCATATCCAATAAAGAATGACTAATAGAGGTAAAACATCCTTAAGCAGCCTGGTTGGGATGGGGTCCAAGAGACAGGTTGACGGCTTAGCTGCAGAAATGATTAGTTATTTGATGAAGGTCGATGGGAGAAAAAGAGTCAAATACATATCAGGTTTTACAGCTGTTTTCAAACTTGCTGTATCAGAATGCAGATGTTGCCTGTTGAGGCCAAGAGGTGATGGATTTTGTCTCTAATAGTTATAATCTTATCATTAAGAAGCTCATGAAGTCATTGCATACTTAGACCTAAAGGAATAGATGGTTCAGTAGAGCTGTGATTCTCTGTTATCCTGGGTACAGTGCTGATGAGAGAAAACTGGGGTGTTCTTATTCTCCTCTATTAATAAAGAGTAGTAGGTGCTCTAGCATTACAGAGAGGCTTCCTGTATGTTTTGAGTTATCTTGCCAGACTAGATGAGATTCTTCCAGTGTAGTGGCACGCCATTTGCATTCAGATTTACGTGCCTCTTGCTTTAATTACGAGTCTGCTGGCTATACCATGGTGCTAACCTCCTTTGTTTATGTCTTCTTTTTCAGAGGTGCAATAGAGTCTTCGTGAGGGGCTAAAGGAAGCAGACAATCCTCTGTTACATTGAGACATTATAGTTCCAGATATATGAACTCAAAGGTATAAAAAATGGTCAGACAGAAGAGGATTCTGTGGAAACCAATTAGATGAACAATTTCAATGCCATATGAAAGAAACAGTCAAGAGTTGTGGTTCAGAATGTCGGTTTATTTACACTCTGACAGAAGCCAATTGAATCTTAAGAGAATAAAACACAGTACTAAACTATCATTGGGGTGTCCATGAATGTTAAAATCACCTACAATAATTATCTGTTTTAGGATCAAGCCTGATGCAAATTCAGAATAAGGACCTGGAGCTCGATATACTGTAACAAATTAAATTGGCTGCGATGTTTTCCAGGTTGGGTGAGTGAGGCTAAGAACAAGACTTTCAAATTAATTATAATTTAGTTTAGGTTTAGGATTTATTAATAGACTTGAGTCAAATATGGCTCCAAGTCCACCACCTCGACCAGTACTTCAATCAATGAGTATTGCAATGACTCGGAGGAGTGGATTAATTTAAGCTAACATATTCATCCTCCTGCAGCCAGGTTTCAGTGACGACAAAAAAAAACCAATATCATAGTCAGAAATTCATTGACTAAAAAGCTTTGATGACAGACCTTATATTCAGGAGTCGACATTTAATTTCTTATTTTGGAATGTTGGAGATGTTTGATTTAATTTTTATTAAGTTTTATGATGAACTCCTCTTCTGTTTGTTTTATCTTTAAAAATGTAGTGGACCGGGGGACAGACACAGTCTCTCTAAAGGACTGGTGGGCAACTGTCTAATGGAGGCGCAGAGACGTGTAAGACTGCAGCTCTGCTTCCTGGTCTCAACTCTGGGTTGTCGACATGGTTTTGGTCAATAATAAACTTGGCCATATTTCTAGATATGAGAGCTGCTCCATCCAAAGTGGGATGGATGCTGTCTCTCCTAATCGACCAGGTTTTCCCCAGAAAGGTGTCCAGTTGTCTATGAAGCCCACATTGTTTGCTGGACACCACCTCTGACAGCCAGGGTGAATGACAACATGCGACTAAACATGTCATCACTGGTCACATTGGGGGGGGACCAGAGAAAACTACGAGTCGACATCGTTTTGGTGTATTCACACACCGATGAAACATTATTTTAGTGACCTCCAATTGGCTTAACCGGGTGTCATTACCGCCGAGTGAATAACAATCTTACTATAATTAATTTATCTTTAGCCAGCAATTTAAAAAAAGATTCGTGTCGCCCGCTCTGGCCCCTGGGATGCATTAACTATGGCCCCCGGTGTCGTAACTTCACGTTTCGGACTATGGAGCTGCCATGACCAGAGTTGGCCTCTCCGCAGTGTGTCGCTGAGCGGGGGAAATATGTTAGAAACGTGGAGCGGTTGGTGGTGTACCAGGGCTTCCGTTGGGGCTATGCTCCTTCGAACAGTCACCCAGCCGCTGCTCGGGAACTACCAGGGGACGGCTAGCTGAAGCTACCTGTGGCTAACTATCTGAGCTACTGACTGTTCGTGGTGCGGTACCGTGCCTCTAACTCACTGACCCTCGCCTCCAAAGCTACAAATAAACTACATTTATTACAAGTACCGTTATCACTAAAGGAGGACGAGGAGTAACTAAACATGTGGCACACAGGGCAGGGAGAGAGGAGAGGAGAGAGAGGAGGAGAAGAGGGCAGGGGAGCAGAGAGAAGCCATCGCTAGTTAGTGTGGCTAACAAACTGGTGAAACTATCAGATTGTGGTCACTACAGTAAAGATAAAGACCTGTTCGTGCCGACGAACACGTCTAGGATAGTGCAGAGATAAGTAGATCGTCGGATGTGGAGAAATATACGAACGCCAATCAACAACCGAAGCATGTACATAATGTTATAAGATATATTGACGAAAAACACACCACAGGTTGAAACTTATATCACTATGCAGTGATCCTAAAACTTTTTCCTTTATTTGCGTTGACAATAGAGAGATTGAAGTGATGTTTTTGGTAGATTCAGGAGCATACCAATCTGTGATTATGGCTTCCACATTTTCAGACACCAAAAATGACTGGTAACCATGTGTATTCTGTTGGAGCATCTGGCCAATCGATTAAAGAAAGAGTTACACCAGAGGGGGAGCAAATAAAGCATGCATTCTTAGGCCCGTTTACACGTACACGGGTGTTTTTAAAAATGGAACATTTCCCTTTGTTTTTTACCTACTTTACATGCAACACGTGAATTCGCCTCTGAAACGAATCTTTCTAAAAACTCCGGCTAGAGTGAGGATTCTGAAACTACGGTTGTTGCGTTTGCGTGTAAATTGAGATAAACCGAGTTTTAGGCAGCTGATGCGCCAAAGCGCGACTAATGTTTACCTTTTGCTTGACGTTGTCATGGAAGCATTCAGAGTAGCAGTCACATTTATTCTGGTGCAAACACTTTTCATGTGTTTGCATTTGCATACACAGCTGATGTAGCATGTCGATGACCGGAGACGAATGAGGGTCAGCAATTTTGCCACTTCTCCCACCTATTTGAAGACCCAGTTGCTGTCACTGCCAACGTCGCCGGTTTTGGGTCCGACCCAGGCAGACTGCTGTCTGGTGGGATAATTTTGATGCCCCCCATAGGCTTGGCGTAGTTATGATGGCGCTCGATGGCGTATTTATGTTGATTGATGTAAACGAAAACTTTTTTGAAAACGATGCTATGTGCACAATGTTTTATTCTCACATTTCTGCCCTGTTAATCTGCTTGGCAGAGATCTCATGTGTAGATTGGGGATATGTTTGATATCAACTCCAGACGGGTTAAAGGTGAGTTCTCTCACCTCCCTAACGGGACCCGATGAATCATTGATAGCTGTTGTGCATGATCCCTGACAATTGTTGTATGCATATTAGTGGAAGTTAGAGACTTCTGCATCCACTGATCAGCTGATACAAAAAATAAGAACGCTTGTGTCTCCTACAGATACAGATTTTCTAGCAATCAATGAGTTACATTGTACATCTCATGTGAATCTTGGCCCGGACTCTGACTATGAACACACATGGCTCTAAGTGACACAGGAACGACTGACCACGGTCTCCCTTTTCTGGGATGACCACCGTGCAGCGCTTTCTGTTTGTTTGACTGAGAATCAGAAAATACTTTTTGATGCAAACATTTCTTTTTCTCACGTGTCTTTTTCCCAACACATGAAGGATAGATGGGAAGATTTGGGGTTGTTTGTAGAAAGATGTGTGCATATTCAAGACTGGCAGAGTACAAGTGACCCACTGGTCACTTACTCTCCCCAGCTGCAGGTATATAAACAGTCATTACAGTCTTCTTTCCACGGCACACGCACTGTGCAGTTACTGCCATTGAATGACTCACACTCTATGTCTTACTATCAGCAGAGAATGTTAAGCATGTACCTGCTCTGAAGGAAGTGCCTGATATTCTGTGGGCAAAGCATAAATATGATGTAGGACTTATTCGGGGTTGTGAGCCAGTAATGATAACTGCAAAATCTGACTTTCGCCCATGCAAACAACAATATCCTTTAAAACAAGAGGCCATTCAAATCAAATCAATTTTATTTGTATAGCCCAAAGTCACAAAGTACATTTGCCTCTGAGGGCTTTACAATCTGTACAGGGAGTGACACCCTCTGTCCCTAGACCCTCGGTTCGAGTGAGGAAAAACTTGCCCACAAAAACCCTTTTAACAGGGAAAAAATGTGGAAGAAACCTCAGGAAGAGCCACAGAGGAGGGATCCCTCTCCCAGGACGGACAGATGTGCAATGGATGTCACGTGTACAGGACAAGTTAACACAAACATATTGTACAATTACAATGACTGACAAAATGACAATAAATCACAATGAATGATAAAAATGATTACAGTAACAGATATGGTAGTAATAATGACAGTAATAATATATGTAGTGGGCGTCGTGCAGGATCACAGCAGCAGCCACGATCCACGAGAACCTGCTGGACGACAGAGCACAGAAACTCCAGGGAAGTTTGGTTAGTAACATGCATTAATATATCCATTGATGGCATTACTCCAGTGTTCAATTACCTTTTGCAAGCAGGCATAATTGTTCCATGTCCTGATTCTCCAGTTCGCACACCTTTATTCCCTGTCAAAAAGATTAGGGATGAAAGCCAACCAGTTGAATGGCGATTTGTACAAGATCTACAAGCTGTGAATGCTGCAGTACAGCCACGTGCTCCTAATGTTCCAAATCCCTACACTATTTTATCACAAGTGCCGATGCTAAGTTTTTCTCAGTGGTTGATCTCTCAAATGCCTTTTTCAGTGTGCCAGTGCACCCTGATAGTCAATTTTGGTTTGCTTTCACCTTTAATGGCAGACCATACACATTCACTTGTTTCAAGGTTATTCTGAGAGTCTGATCCTGTTGGAACAGAAAACCTCTCATCTTTCAACAGCACGTTGGTTAAGATACAACACTGTTTTGTTGGATATGCCTAACATTACTGTGAAAAGATGCACTGTTCTTAACCCTGCCACTCTTTTATCTTCTCCAGATGATGATGAAGCTCATGATTGTGTTGCTATTCTTCAACAGGTTTGCACACCCAGACCCGATCTGCGAAAGACTCCTCTTACTAACCCTGATCTTGTCTTTAATGTTGATGGTTCTGCCTTTCGAGATACTCTGTCTGGGTTAAACAAAGTGGGATTTGCTGTATGTGATGATCACTCCATAGTGCAATCGGGCTCTTTGCCCTCTAACTATTTGGCACAAGCCGCTGAATTGATAGCTCTCACTGCGGCTTGCACACTAGCAAAAGGTCGCTCAGTGAGATTCTCGCTACGCCTGGTGTGGTGCATGATTTTGGCGCACTATGGAAACACAGAAATTTTCTTAAATCTGATGGAAAGCCTATCTTACATCATGACAAAGTTTTAGCTTTATTGGATGCTATTCTTTTGCCAAAACAGATTGCAGTTTGCAAGTGTCAAGCTCACACAGGTGACACAGACTCTGTATCCAAAGGCAACGCGCAAGCAGATGCTGCAGCCAAGCGCGCTGCTGATTTATCACTCCCTCCTCCCCCAGCTGAGGCGTTCTGTTTTCTCTCACACACATTCCCTGACTCCCTCTCTGCACTTCAGTCATTTGCCTCTCCTCCTGAAGTAACCCAGTGGAGAGCATGTGGAGCTCAATACAAAGATAAGGTTTGGTTCGGTCCGGATGGACGGCCCTGTTTTTCCTCATTTTGCTAAATTGACACACGGGTTAGACCATGTGTCAAAAGGGGGAATGTTACAGGCAATAACACAACACTGGTTTACAAAGGGTTTTGCAGCATACGCACAGAAATATTGTCAATCTTGTGTTATTTGTGCAACCTACAATGCAGGAAGAGGTATTCCTGTCCCTGCAGCAGCACACCCAACACCAGACAAACCATTTGATCACTTAATGATGGATTTCATAGAACTAACTCCAGACAAAGGGAAGAAGTATTGTATAGTGATGGTAGATATGTGGTCTAAGTCGGTGGAAGCTTTTCCAGCAAAACATGCTAACAGCCATGCAGTCACCAAGGCTCTGTTAACAGAAATCATTCCACGATGGGGAATTCCATCAAGAATCAGTAGTGATAACGGCACACACTTTGTAAACGCTGCAGTGAAGGCAGTGGGACAGTTCTTAGGCATTGACATGAAAAAACATTGTGTATATCATCCACAGTGTGGGGGAGCAGTGGAGAGAGAGAATGGTACGCTCAAAGCAAAACTTGCTAAATGTTGTGAAGAAACAGGTTTGTCATGAACGGATGCACTCCCCATTGTAAAGCAGCCCTCCCTCAGCAGGCCACAGGTCCCCTACACTCGATCCAGCCTGGCGATTGGGTGGTGATAAAAAACTTGCGAAGGAAGCACTGGAGGTCTGAGAGGTGGCAAGGGCCGTTCCAAGTGTTACTCACAACGCACACAGCGGTGAAGGTCGCAGAGAGAGCAACTTGGATCCATGCCCACCACTGCAAGAGGGTGCCCAAACCCACGGAGTCGTAACCCCACCAAGCCTGCAGGAGTACACTCGCATGCACACACGTAAAGCGAGGCTGCGTTGATTCATCACAGTAAGCAAGTGAGAGCCTAGCACCGCTTCTACTGCACCGGTGATTACACTGTACACAATACACTTCCAGAGAGCACAAAAATACAAGTCAACTTGATTGACCTTCGAGGGATGATCATCATAGCAGATCAAAGACGATATTTGGGTTGTGGGATGAGATGCATTCTGTGGTTTTCTTTTGTGATGGCATTTTTGATTTTTCCACTGTTATGGTTCTTATCACCCCAACATGGCAAAGTAACTGAAGACTTTGGCAGAAGGACAAAGCGCAGCTTGACTGTATCTTCACCATGGAAGCCATGAGAGTGGAAGGTTGAGCAGACTGAAAGCCCTACATATAACGTCTGGTGGGAGTTTCTCCACTGGACTGTTAAACAGGCATTCCCAGATACTACAGTTCTTTTAGCATTTCGCCCGCCTGTAACTGCTAAAAATCTCTTTTCTCTCCATTCAAACGAAACAGAGTGTTCTGGTCATACCGGCCCCCAGAAGTAACCAGTGTATATAAAAGTCCTGAGGCCTGTAAGGTAATTATGGAAGTTTTTGTGACTAAATTACTTGGGCGCAACATGAACCAAATGGATAAATCATGCTTAGCTTGGCAGTGCACGTATGGTCTACCTTTTCCCATCCACAATAATACAGGGGATGCAAAACCTTTTCTCGTGGATATACCAACCACAGAGAGAAATTTCTATGTCATTGTAATGATGGTAAGGGACAATTTATGGGTATATCCCTTTGCAATAAATCATTCGCATATCATCCCTCCCATTTAATCTCCAATTTTGTTATAAAGATACGTGAGCACTCTATTTCAGTGTATAGAGCCGGGTATAACGTGTCTTTTGGAACTGGTGTGGTAACTAGGCAAATGTGGCGATGTGGTAGAAACCTTTATGTGTACTTGCCAAGAGAATGGTCAGGTTGTTGTGTTCTGTTAAATCACACCATGTCTGGTTTGGCCGTATTGGCAACAGCGGTCCAACCACCGGAACACCACCGCCTTAAACGAAGCATGGCAGAGTTTCATACCATTGATGCCTATCATTGGCGGATTTCCCTTGGGGAAAAGTGGGGCACTGGTCTTTTTCCCTGGTATGGAGTGACATTTTTGCCAGACCACCTGGATAATGTCACGTTTTCCATGTCTTTGTTTGCTAATCAGACTATAAATGGCTTTAGACCATGTCTTTGTTTGCTAATCAGACTATAAATGGCTTTAGATTTCTTTAAACTACTCAACAATCTCATCGTATGACTTTGCTGAAACATGAGATGGCCCTAGATTATTTTACTGCACGTACCGGTGGTTTGTGTGTAACTCTTAATTTGACTGGTGATGCATGTGTGACTTTAATTCCTGATAATAGTGACAATATAACATCTGTTATTCATGCACTGGAGAAGATTCGAGATGAGTTTGGGCCCTCTGCTTCGGCAGGAACCTCCTTTAATGCATGGTTGAGCGCTAGATTCGGACCCTGGGGTGCAATGGTTTTCCAACTTTTGTTACCTGTACTTATCACCCTAGGATTAATATTATTCTTTTGTAAATGCACTCTGACCTGTATGAAAGCCTTGATGCATCGTTGGATAGGCGAGACAGTAACTGGTCAGTATGCACTCTTGTCACAGGCTGAGCTTTTGTCAAAGAAAGATTCTTTCCCTGCTAGTGATTGTGGTTCCTCAGCTTCGTCTGAGGATGAGATGTAAACATGTGATTTCTTCCCCTTTTTATTTTTCTTTATATATATATACTTTTGTAATCGACACAGCAGGGTGTATCCTTCACAAAAATAGTAAACGTCTATTTCTAACAGGCAATCAGTATGATGACATGTCTTGAATCCTTGTGAATTGTCATGTTTGATGTAAAATGATTGTCTGTATTTTTTTTGATTAATGTGTAATCAAAAGGGGGGAAGTGTAGTGGAAAAATTCTTTTAACCTCTGTTTTACTTTTTATGCTTACTTTATTTTACAATTATATTTTTGTGTTTAACTTTGTATGAACTTTGTCCTGTCTAGGAGACTGCCTCCTGATGGGTTGATATATGTTTGAGTGTAGACATTTCTCTCTGTCTCGGAGATGTTGGTAACAGCCACGGTGTAGAAGGGGAGTAAAGCAGATATTTACGAGGGTAACCCCCTTAATGCAATTAGAGTCTCTCTTTTATTACCTCAGAGGAGAGGGAGGGGGAGAAATGTCTAGAAAAGGAGCAGTTAAATGTATTATCAGTAGAGAGAACTTTGCGACTGTTGTACTCGTACTGTTGTCTCTCCTTGGCCAAGAATAAAACTCTCATTTAATACTGATCGTGTTCTCAGTCTTTATCGAATTTCCACGACAGTTTCACAGAAGAGGAGCCTGTTAGCTGAAAGCTCTGGCTCCCAATCTACTTTTGGAAACTATAGGAACCACAAGGAACCCAGCATCCTGAGAGCGCAGTGTTCTAGAGGGGTAGTAAGGTATTATGAGCTCTTATTTATTTAATAAGTAGCCAATGCAAGGAAGCCAAAATGGGAGAGATGTGATCTCTAATCTTGGTTCCTGTCAGAACACGTGCAGCAGCATTCTGAATTAACTGCAAAGTCCTAAGAGACTTATTGGAGCAGCCTGATAACAAAGAGTTACAATAGTCCAGAAGTAACAAATGCGTGGACTCGTTTTTTCTGCATCCGCTTGAGAGACAATGCGTCTGATTTTAACTATGTTACGTAAGTGGAAGAATGCAGTCCTCGAAATTTGTTTTATGTGGATGTTAAAGGACAAATCCTGATCAAAAACAACTCCAAGATTTTTTACAGTGGAGCTGGAGGCCAGGGTGATCCCATCTAAAGTAACTAAGTCTCTAGAAAGAGAGTTTCTGAGGTGTTTGGGTCCAATTACAAGAACTTCAGTTTTGTCTGAATTTAACATCAGAAAATTGTAGGTCATCCAACTTTTTATATCCTTAAGACATGCTTGGGGTTTAATTAATTGATTGGTTTCATCAGGCTTGATCGATAAATATAATTGGGTGTTGTCAGCATAATAATGAAAACTGATAGAGTGATTCCTAATAATGTTCCCTAAAGGAAGCATATATAAACTAAATAAAAGTGGTCCTAGTACAGAACCTTGTTCCATGACAAACTTTGGTATGCATGGAGGATTCATCATTGATGTGAACAAACTGAGATCGATCTAAGAAATACGACTTAAACCAGCTTAGGGCGGTTCCTTTGATGCCAATTTGATGTTCCAGTCTCTGTAAAAGAATTTGATGGTCCATGGTGTCAAATGCGGCACTAAGATCTAACAGGAACCGTACAGAGATGATCCTTTGTCTGATTGCCATTAGGAGTCATTTGTACTTCGTTACTAATGCGGTCTCTGTGCTGTGGATGCAATTCTAAATCCTGACTGAAAATCCTCAAAATAGACTATTTTATGAGAAAATAACCAGCTGATTAGCTACAGCTTTCTCAATATCTTAGAGAAGAAAGGGAAGTTTTTTGATATGTCTGTAGTTTGGCGAAGAGACCTTCTGGGTCCTAGAGTGGGCTTTTTAAGAAGAGGTTTTAATTACAGCTACCTGAAAGGGACTGTAGTACATATCCTGATAAAAGACAGATTATATGATCCAATAGAAATGACTAACGAGAGTAAAACATCTTAAGCAGCCTGGTTGGGGATGGTTCAAGAGACAGGTTGACGGCTTAGCTGCAGAAATGATTACGTTATTTGATGAAGGTCGATGGGAGAAAAAAAGTCTAATAATATCAGGTTTTTACAGCTGTTTCAAACTTGCTGTCAGAATGCAGATCAATGCCTGTTGAGGAGAGTGAGGGATGTTTGCCTCTAATAGTTATAACTTATCATTAAGAAACTCATGAATCATTGCTACTTAGACCTAAGGAATGATGGTTCAGTAGAGCTGTGATTCTCTGTTACTGGGTACAGTGCTGAAGAGAAACCTGTTCTTATAATTAAAGAGTATAGGCGCTCTAGCATTACAGGAGTCCCTTCCTGTATGTTTGAGATATCTTGCCAGACTAGAGAGATTCTCCAGTGAGTGGACACGCCATTTGCTTCAGATTTACGTGCCTCTTGCTTAAATTTACGAGTCTCGGCTATACATGTGCTACTATCCTTTTTTAATTGTCTTCTTTTTCAGAGTGCAATTAGAGTCTTCGTGATGTGGGTACTAGAGGAAGCATGATCAAGTCCTCTGTTACAGTTGAGACATAAGAGCTCATTAAATGTACACCTATGACTTTTAGGAGTTAATGACAAGCTAGTCCAGAATGACCAGTGTAGTAAAGGTCAGACAGAAGAGGATTCTGGTGGAAAAAATTAGAGTGAACAATTCAAATGCCATATGAAGAAAAAGATCAAGATGTGGTTCAATAGTCGTTTTCTTTCCACTCTGTACAGAAGCCAATTGAATCTGAATAGAGAGATAACACAGTAACTAAAAACTATATTGTGGTTGTCCACATGAATGTATAAAATCACTACACTAATTTGAATCTGTGTTGTTAAGGCTCAAGCCCTGATGCAAAGTCAGAATTCGGACTGGCGCGTTCGATCTACTGGAAGTAACAAATTAAAATTGGCTGCGATGTTTTCCAGGTTGGGGTGAGTGAGGCTAAGAACAGACTTTTCAAATTAAATCATTCTACTTTTAGTTTTTTAGGGTTAGGATTTATTAATAGCCTTGAGTCAAATAGCTCCAAGTCCACCAACCTCGCCATACTCTTCAATCAATGATATTGCAATGACTCGGCGGAGTGGATTAATTTAAGCTAACATATTCCATCCTCCTGCAGCCAGTTGCAGTGAGAACAAAACAAACAAATATCATATCAGAAATTCATTGACTAAAAAGCAGCGTTTAGATGACAAAGCCTGATATGCAGGAGCCACATTGAATTCTCTTATTTAGGGCTGTTGGAGATGTTGAATTAATGTTTTATTAAGTTTTTTATGATGAACCCTCGTCTGTTGTGTTTATCTTGAAATAAGGTAGGTGGACCGGGGGACAACACAGGCGCCGATACTAAAGGCCTGGTAGGTGGGCCACTGCTCTAATGGAGGCGCAAGGAACGTTAAGACTGCAGCTCTGCTTCTGGCTTCAACTCTGGGTTGTCGACAATGGTTTTTGGTAATGATAAACTTGCCATATTTCTAGATATGAGAGCTGCGCCATCAAAAGTGGGATGGATGCTTTCTCTAATCAGACCAGGTTTTCCCCAGAAAGGTGTCAGTTTGTCTTGAGCCCAATTGTTTGCTGGACACCAACTCGACACCAGCGGTGAAATGACAACATGCGACTAAACTGTCATCAAACTGGTCACATTGGGGAGGGGACCAGAGAAACGACGGAGGCCGACATCGTTTTGTGTAGTCACACACCGATGAACATTAATTTTAGTGACACCTCCAATTGGCTTAACCGGGTGTCATTACCGCCGACGGGATAACATCTGACCCTATTTACATTTATCTTTGAGCCAGCAATTAAAAAAAGAGTCGATGTCGCCCCTCGGCCCATGGGTGCATTAACTATGGACCCCGGTGTCGCTAACTTCACGTTTCGGACTATGGAAGCTGCCAATGACCAGGTTTGGCCTCTCAGCAGGTGGTGGCGCTGACGGAAAATCTGTTAGAAACGTGGAGCGGTTGGTGTGTACCATGGGCTTAGTTTGGGGCTAAGCCGTCCTCGTCGAACATCACCCAGCCGCTGCTCGGAACTACCAGGGGACGGCTAGCTGAAGCTAGCTACCTGTGGCTAACTATCTGAAGCTACTGACTTTCCGTGGGTGCGGTAAACCGTGGCCGCTAACTCACTGACCCCGCCCTCCAAAGCTACAAATAAACTAAATTTATTACAAGTACCGTTTATCACTAAAGGAGAAACGAGGATTAACTAAACATGTGTGCACACAGGGCAGAGAGAGGAGGAAGAGGAAGAGAGGAGGAGAAGAGAGAGCCGGGGAGCCAGATAGAAGCCATCGCTATGTAGTGTGGCTAAAACTGGTGAAACTATCAATTGGTGGTCACTACAGTAAAGAGACCTGTGTTCGTGCACAGACAGAAACAAGTCTAAGGATAGTGGCAGGAGATAAGTAGAAGTCGCTTATGTGGAGAATATACGAACCCAATCAACAAACCGAAGCATACATATTTTATAAGATATATGACAGAAAAACACACCACAGGGTTGAAAACTTAGAGACAGATGCAGGGTGTCTAAAACGGTGTTTTCCTTATATGCGTTGACAATAGAAGAGATTGAAGTGATGTTTTTGGTAGATTTCAGGAGCATACAAATTCTGTATTATGGATTCCCATTTTTCCAGACAACCAAAAATGACTGGTAACCATGTGGTAAGTCTGTGGGAGCATCGTGGCCAATCGATTAAAGAAAGAGTTACACCAGAGGGGGAGCAAATAAAAGCATGCATTATTAGGGCCCGTTTACACGTACACGGGTTGGTTTTAAAAAATGGAGACATTCCCTGTGTTTTTGTACTATCCTTTTACATGAAACAGTGAAGCGCCTCTGAAAACGATCTTTCCTAAAAACTCCGGCTAGAGTGGAGATTCTGGAAACTACGGTGTTGGCTTGCGTGTAAATTGGATAAACAGAGTTTACAGCTGAGGCGCAAAGCGCGACGAATGTTTAACCTTTGCTATGACGTTAGCATGGAAGATTCAGAGGTAGCAGTCACATTATTCTGGTGCAAACACTTGTCATGTGTTTGCATTTGCATACACAGCGATGTAGCATGGTCGATGCCGGAGACGAATGAGGCGTCAGGCAATTTTTGCCTACTTTCTCTCCCACCTATTGAAGACCCGTGCTGTCACTGCCAACGTCGGCCCGGTTTTGGGTCCCGACCCAGGCAGACTGCTTCTGGTGGGATAATTTTGATTCCCCACATAGATTGGGCGTATATATGATTGGGCGCCGGATGGGTTAATTTATGTTGATTAGGTAAACGGAAAACTTTTTGAAACGATGCTATGGTGCAACAATGGTTTTATTCTCACATTTCTGCCTGGTTAAATCCCTGCTGGGGCAGAGATCTCATGGTTAAAGATTGGGGATATGTTTGTGATATCAACTCCAGAGGGTTAAAGGTGAGTTCCTCTCACCTCCTAAGACCCCGATGAATCATTGATAGATGTTGTTGTGCATGATCACTGACAAGTGTTGTATGATTTAGTGGGAAGTTAGAGACTTCGTCGGCATCCACTGATCAGCTGATACAAAAAATAAAGAACGCTCTGTGTCTCCTACGATACAGAATTTTCCTAAGCATCAATGTAGTTTACATTGTACATCTCATGTGAATCTTGGGTCCCGGGATCCTGACTATGAAAACCCACATGGCTCTAAGTGACACAGACGACTGACCCTGTCTCCTTTTGGATGACCACCGTTGCGCGTTTCTGTTTGTTTTGACTGAGAATCAGAAAAGTACTTTTTTGATGCAAACCAATTTCTTTTTCCAAACAGTGTACTTTTTCTTTCCCAAACACATGAAGGGGAATAGATGGAAGATTGGGGTGGTGTTTGTAGAAAGATGTGTGCATATCCAAGACTGGGCGAGTACAAGTGACCAACTGGTCACTTACTCTTACGCCCCGCTGCCAGGTATAAAACAGTCCTTACAGTCTTTTTCCACGGCACACGCACTTTGCAGTTACTGCCATTGAATGACTACACTCTATGTCTACTTACTATCAGCGAGAATGTTACAGCATGTACCTGCTCTGAAGGAAGTGCCTGATATTCTGTGGGCAAAGCATAATAATGATTGTAGGACTTATGTCGGGGTTGTGAGCCGAGTATGCTAACGGCAAAATATGACTTTCCGCCCCCATGCCAAAACACATATCTTAAAAACAAAGAGGCATTCCCAATCAAATCCAATTTATTTGTATACCCAAAAGTCACAAAGATACATTGGCCTCTGAGGGCCTTTACAATCTGTAACGGGGAGTGACAAACCTCTGTCCCCTGACCCTCGGTTCGAAGTGAGGAAAACACTTGCCCACAAAAACCCGTTTTAAACAGGGAAAAATGTGGAAGAACCTCAGGAGAGCCACAGAGGAGGGATCCCTCTCCCAGGGGACAGATGTGCAATGGATGTGACGTGTTACGGATCAAGTTACACACAAACTATTGGTAACAATTAAAATGACTGACAAAATGACAATAAATCACAATGAATGATAAAAATGATTACAGTAACATATGGTAGTATAATTGACAGTAAATAATATATGTGAGTGGGCGTCGTGCAGGATCCACGCAGCAGCCACGATCCCAGAACCTGCTGGACGACAGAGCACAGAAAACTCCAGGGGAAGTTGGTTAGTAACATGCAGTAATATTCCATTGATGGCATTACTCAGTTCAATTACCTTTTGCAAGCAGGCTAATTGTTCCATGTCTGATTCTCCAGTTTCGCACACCTTTATATCCTGTCAAAAAGATTAGGGATGAAAGCCAACCAGTTGAATGGCGATTGTACAAGATCTACAAGCTGTGAATGCTGCAGTAACAGCACGTGCTCCTAAGGTTCCAAATTCCCTACACTATTTTATCACAAAGTGCCGATGCTAAGTTTTTTTCAGTGGTTGATCGCTCAAATGCCTTTTGTTCAGTGTGCCAGTGCACCCTGATAGTACAATTTTTTATTGTGTCACCCTTTAATGGCAACCATACCATTCACTTGTCAAAGTTTATTCTGAGAGTCGATCCTGTTGGAACAGAAAACCTCTCATCTTCTTTCACAGCACGTTGGTTAAGAGACAAAACTGTTTTGTTGGATATGCCTAACATTACGTGAAAAGATGCACTGTTCTTAACCCTGCCACTCTTTTATTCTTCTCAATGATGATGAAGCCATGATTGTGTTGCTATTCTTCAACAGGTTTGCACCACCCAGACCCGATCTGCGAAAGACTCCTCTTACTAACCCGATCTTGTCTTTAATGTTGAGTTCTGCCTTTCGAGATAACTCGTCTGGGTTAAACAAAGTGGGATTGCTGATGTGATGATCACTCCATAGGCAACGGGCTCTTTGCCTCTAACTATTGGCACAAGCCCGCTGAATTGATGCTCTCCTGCGGCGTGCACACTAGCAAAAGGTCGCTCAGTGAGATTCTCGCTACGCCTGTGTGGTGCATGATTTTGGCGCACTATGGAAACACAGAAATTTTTTTAAATCTGATGGAAAGCCTATCTTACATCATGACAAAGTTTTAGCTTTATGGGATGCTATTCTTTGCCAAAACAGATTGCAGTTTGCAAGTGTCAAGCTCACACAGGTGACACAGACTCTGTATCCAAAGGCAACGCGCAAGCAGATGCTGCAGCCAAGCGCGGCTGATTTTACAATCCCTCCTCCCCCAGCTGAGGCGTTCTTGTTTCTCTCACACACATTCCCGGACTCCTCTCTGCACTTCAGTCATTTGCCCTCCTCCTGAAGTAACCCCAGTGGAGAGCATGTGGAGCTCAATACAAAGATAAGGTTGGTTCGGTCCGATGGACGGCCCTGTTTTTCATCATTTTGCTAAATTGGACACACGGGTTAGACCATGTGTCAAAAGGGGGAATGTTACAGGCAATAACACAACACTGGTTTACAAAGGGTTTTTGCAGCATCGCACAGAATATTGTCAATCTTGTGTTATTTGTGCAACCTACAATGCAGGAAGAGGTATCCTGTCCCTGCACAGCACACCCAACACCAGACAAACCATTTGATCACTTAATGATGGATTTCATAGACAAACTCCAGACAAAGGGAAGAAGTATTGTAGAGTGATGGGTAGATATGTGGTCTAAGTCGGTGGAAGCTTTTCCAGCAAAACATGCTAACAGCCATGCAGTCACCAAGGCTCTGTTAACAGAAATCATTCCACGATGGGGAATTCCTCAAGAATCAGTAGTGATAACGGCACACACTTGTAAACGCTGCAGTGGAAGGCAGTGGGACAGTTCTTAGGCATTGACATGAAAAACATTGTGTATATCATCCACAGTGTGGGGGAGCAGTGGAGGAGAGAATGGACGCTCAAAGCAAAACTTGCTAAATGTTTTGAAGAAACAGGTTTTCAGGACGGAGCACTCCCCATGTTTGTCTACAGAGATGAACAGAGAGCGGGTGAACCAGTCCTTGATCTATTGGACGTCCTCCTAAGTTGGCGGACCCTTAGAGCAGCTGCCCCCACTCTTTGTGTGAGATAACATGATTGAGTATGAACTGCTCTCTGGTAGCTGCTCAGTTTCTCAACAGGTTAAAGCAGCCCTCCCTCAGCAGGCCACAGGTCCCCTACACTCGATCCAGCCTGGTGATTGGGTGGTGATAAAAAACTGCGAAGGAAGCACTGGAGGTCTGAGAGGTGGCAAGGGCCGTTCCAAGTGTTACTCACAACACCACAGCGGTGAAGGTCGCAGAGAGAGCAACTTGGATCCATGCCCACCACTGCAAGAGGTGCCCACCCCACGGAGTCGTAACCCCACCAAACCTGCAGGAGTACACTCGCATGCACACACGTAAGCGAGGCTGGTTGATTCATCACAGTAAGCAAGTGAGAGCCTACACCGCTTCTACTGCACCTGGTGATTACTGTAACAATACACTTCCAGAGAGCACAAAAATACGATCAACTGATTGACCTTCGAGGGATGATCATCATAGCGATCAAAGACGATATTTGGTTGTGGGATGAGATGCATTCTGTGGTTTTCTTTTGTGATTGCATTTTTATTTTTTCTATGTTATGGTTGTTACCCACCCCAACATGGCAAAGTAACTGAAGTTTTGGCAGAAGGACAAAGCGCAGCCTAACTGTATCTTCACAGGAAGCCATTGGAGTGGAAGGTTGAGCAGACTGAAAGCCCTCATAAACGTCTGGTGGGAGTTTCTCCACTGGACTGTTAAACAGGCCCCATTCCAGATACCAAGTTCTCTTTTCTCTCCATTCAACGAAACAGAGTGTTCTCATAGCGCAGTGATATCTCACAGGGCTGCGGTCATACTGGCCCCGGAAGTAACTAGTATAATAAGTCCTCATGCCTGTAGGTGAATATGGAAATTTTTGTGACCAAATTTCTTTGCGCAACATGACCGAATGGATGTGTCATGTTTAGCTGGCAGTGCACGTATGGTATACCCGCAACAGATGCAAAACCTTTCTCATGGACATACCAACCACAGAGAGACATTTCTCTTATGTCATTGTAATGATGGTAAGGGACAGTTAGGGTATATCCTTTGCAATAAATCATTCGCTATCATTCTCTCATTTAATTTCATCATTTGTTATAAAGATACGTGAGCACTCATTCAGTGCATAGAGCCGGGTATAATGTGTCTTTTGGACTGGTGTGGTAACTAGGCAATGTGTCGATGTGGTAGAAACCTTTATGTGTAATTGTCCAAGAGAATGGTCAGGTTGTTGTGTTCTGTTGAATCACACTATGTCTGGTTGGCGTATTGGCAAAGCGGTCCAACCACCGGAACACCCACCCACTTAAACGAAGCAGGCAGAGTTTTTATACCATTGAATGCCTATCATTGGCGGATTTCCCTTGGGGAAAAGTGGGGCATTGGCTTTTTCCCTGGATGGTATGACGTTTTTGGCGACCACCTGGATAATTCACTTTTTCCATGTCTTTGTTTGCTATCAGACATGAATGGCTTAGATTACTTTCAACCACTCAACAATCTCACGCATGACTTTGCTGAAACATGAGATGGCAGAAAACTCCTTCGGTAGATAGAAAGGCCGGCACTTGATGATTATAAACTCCACAAGGGGTGAACATGACGAGTGAACGTGAAGATGGCGGCGCGAGAACATCGCGCGGCTCAGCGTCTCCCCAGTTTTTGCAATTTTGCAGTTTTATTCCTGCTCATCTCGGGTCTGTTTGGAACAAAACAACTGTGCCTTACATCATACACACCCGGTATGAGCTTGGAGATCGGATTACGTTTCTCGGACACTTTTATCACCGATCTCCCTTCCATCCCGGAGATCGCCAGAACACCGGTGGCTTCGCACTCTACCCGGCCGGGCGGAAGTGCTCGCAGGCGGCGCAGAGATCGTAAACAACGGCGAGGGAAACGCGGAGGGCTGAAAGCAAGGCTAAGACTTACACCACCCGCTTCCCTTGCCCAGCATCTCTCTCGCTAATGTTCGGTCTTTGGCTAACAAGAGGGACGAGATACGACTGCGCCTCACTCACAAGAGACTTTTGGACTGCAATGTCATGATTCTCACCGAAACATGGCTACACGGCGGTGTACCGGACAGTGCTATCGAGCTTGACGGACGCCACACACACCGGGCGGATAGAACAGCTGATGACTCCGGCAAGACCAGAGGCGGAGGTTTGTGCATTTATGTCAACAAAGCTTGGTGTACAGACTCTGTTACTCTTGGAAGCCACTGCTCAGCTAACCTGGAGTTTCTCATGGTTAAATGTAGACCTTTCTATCTGCCACGGGAATTTACATCCACCATCATCACTGCTGCTTATATTCCACCGGATGCTAATGCTAAGCTCGCAATGAACGAACTTTATGCGGCCATTAGTAAACAACAGACTGACCACCCGGAGGCGGCTTTTATTGTTGCGGGTGATTTTAATCACTCAAACTTAAAGACTGTACTCCCCAAATTCCACCAGCATGTTTCCTGCCACACCAGAGGAAACAAGACTTTGGACCATGTTTACACTAACATGGCTGCCGCTTATACCACGACCCCCTCCCCCCACATCGGACAGTCAGATCACCTTTCTTTGTTCCTCACCCCCAAATATTCACCCCTCATCAACCGTGTCAGGCCATCAGTGAGGACCATCAAGGTGTGGCCAGCAGAGACAGACTCTGTACTCCAGGACAGGTTTCAACACACAGACTGGAGTACGTTTGCTTCTCAAGCCAGCTGTGGCTCACACTTGGACATTGACAATTATGCCTCCTCTGTTATGGACTACATCACCACCATCATTGATGACGTCACGACAGAGAAACAGATCACCACCTACCCCAACCAGAAGCCATGGATGAACAAGGAGGTGCGGCTCCTGCTGAAGGCCCGTAATGCTGCCTTC
This sequence comes from Larimichthys crocea, assembly GCF_000972845.2. Taxonomy (NCBI): domain Eukaryota; kingdom Metazoa; phylum Chordata; class Actinopteri; family Sciaenidae; genus Larimichthys; species Larimichthys crocea. The sequence continues at coordinate 10,035,112 of NC_040011.1, read as the reverse complement.
AGATCAGGGGATGCACAGGCCTACAGCACATCCAGGGCAAACCTGAGGAGGGGCATCAAGAAGGCCAAGCACTGCTACAAGCTGAGGATAGAGGGTCACTTTTCCAACTATGACCCCCGACGCATGTGGCAAGGCATCCAGGCCATCACAGACTACAGGCCAGCAACCCCACCCCCACAGCCACGGATGCTCCTTCCTGAACGAGCTAAACCACTTCTATGCTCGCTTTGAGAGAGACAACAGAGACACCGCCACCAAGACAACGCTCCCTGCAGACCACCAGCCCCTCTCACTCTCCCCCACTGATGTCCACACGGCACTGGAGCCGAATCAAGGCACACAAGGCTGCTGGACCAGACGGCATCCCAGGACGTGTGCTCAGAGCATGTGCGGAGCAGCTCACTGGGATCTTTACGGACATTTTCAACACCTGTCCTCGCCCAAGCAGCTGTGCCAACATGCTTTAAAGCGACATCCACGTGCCAGTGCCAAAACACTCCAAGCCGACATGCCTCAACGATACCGCCCTGTAGCACTCACACCTATCATCATGAAGTGCTTCGAGCGACTGGTCCTGGCGCACCTGAAGGACTCCCTCCCTCCCACACTGGATCCACATCAGTTTGCTTACCTACGTAGCAACAGGAGCATTGACGATGCATTCTCCACACATGCACTCTGTGCTCTCACATCTGGACAATAACCACACCTATGCACGTTTGCTGTTCATTGACTTCAGCTCAGCATTCAACACGGTCATCCCCTCCAAGTTAATCACCAAACTTGGAGCCCTGGGCATCAACACCGCCCTCTGCAACGGATCATGGACTTTCTGACCAACAGACCACAACACGTGAGGTCAGGCCACATCTGCTCCACCACTGTCACACTCAACACGGGTGCCACAAGGCTGTGTTGCTGAGCCCTCCTGTACTCCCTCTTCACCCACGACTGCAGACCTGTGCATGGATCCAACTGCATCATCAAGTTTGCAGACGACACCACCGGGATTGGTCTCATCACTAACAACGACGAGACAGCCTACAGAAGGAGGTACAGCACCTGACCACATGGTGCACCCGACATAAACTGCTCCTTAACACCAGCAAGACCAAGGAGCTCATTGTTTGACTTCAGGAAGGAGAGAAGAAGCACGCATGACTCCATTCACATGAACGGAATGGCCGTCGAACGTGTCTCCAGCTTCAAGTTCCTGGGGACCCACATCTCAGAGGACCTGTCCTGGACTACCAACACCTCCAGCCGGTCAAGAAACTCACCAGCGCCTCTTCTTCCTGAGGACTCTGAAGAAGAACCATCTGTCTCCAGCCATCCTGGTGAACTTCTACCACTGCGTGATCGAGAGCATCCTAACAAACGTGTCACAGTCTGGACGGAAGCTGCTCTGCTGCGGAGCGCAAACACCTGCAGCGCGTAGTGAAAACTGCCCAGCGCATCACAGGAACTCCACTCCCTGCCATTGAGACGTCCAGAAGAAGCGCGGTCTGCGTCGTGCCCGCAGCATTCTGGAAGGACCCCTCCCACCCAGCACATGGAATATTTTCCCTCCTGCCCTCTGGCAGGCGTTTCAGAAGCCTCCGGACAAGGACCAGCAGACTGAGGAACAGCTTTTTCCCCAGAGCTGTGCCTTACTGAACTCCATACACCGCTGACCCACACCAATTCACAGTCACTCAGTCACTGACCAAAGACTTTACACCGTCACACTGCACTACTGGTCTACTCTGCACATGCTCACTTTCACTTATACAATCTGTTTGCACAGTACATGCACCGAACATTGCACAGTCTAGTAACTTAAATAGCTACTGCTATTATTATTTTTGCACTATAGGTTCTCATGTCATCTGTCTTTGTATCGCCTAATTTATCATCTGCCATTTCCTCTATTGTAAATATGTTATGCTAGTTCCTGTTTCTAGTCTTCTCCCACTTAACGAACAACATCTGTATAATGTATAGTACCTCCCTCAATCATTATGTATATCTTGCTCATTAACCTGTATATATGGTCTCACCTGTACATAGCCTCTGATCTGTAAATACTAGACTTACTTTTTATATACCACAAATTTATGCCACATGCACTTACTGCCTATGCACTTGGTTAGATGCTAACTGCATTTCGTTGCCCTGTACATGTACATGTGTAATGACAATAAAGTTGAATCTAATCTAATCTAATCTAATCTAACAGTGTCTGCAAACCACCACAGCATCCTGACACCAAGCATCTGTGATGTAAACACAGACCCCGCCACCACGGGTCTTACCTCACAGGCAGAGCCGGTCGTCCACTAATCAGCGGTTCGATCCCCGGCTCCTCCGGTCTGCATGTCGAAGTGTCCTTGGGCAAGATACTGAACCCCAAATTGCTCCCGAAGCTGTGCCATCATCGTGTTGTGAATGTGTATGAATGGTTAGATCCTCAAACTGATGAGCAGTTGGCACCTTGCACGGTAACCAATGCCATCGGTGTATGAATGTGTGTGAATGGGGTGAATGAGATATGTAGTGTAAAGCGCTTTGAGTGGTCGGAAGACTAGAAAGGCGCTATATAAGTACAGTCCATTTACCATTAACCTCCTTCAATGAGGGCTCTGTTTGCTCGGTAGCATGTTAGCTGGTCGAGCTGGATGGCGGAGTCCGGTACGTTGTTGTTGAGCCATGTTTCCGTAAAAACAAAAACACAGCACTTTCTCACAGTCCAGTGGGTTGATCTCATAAGTTGTATGTAATCCAGTTTATTGTCCAAGGAGCGTACATTGGCTACTACGATGGACGGTATAGCCGGCTTGTGTGGGTTAGCCGCTAGCCTGGCCCGGATACCTCCGCGCTTTTCTCGCTTCTGCGTCCTTTCACACCGCCTGCGCCGCTTCCTCTGTGGGTGTGTTGCAGTACTGGGGCTCGGTGTCGAAGCGGGCTGCCAGAGTAGGGCGAGGTTGTGTAGCTCCTCAGCGTGTGTTGGGTTTAACTTCCCATATCGATATCAATATCAAAAAGAGTCCCGCTGCAGTATGTGCGCCTTGGGACGAACAAACGAGACGAAAACGTAAAATGAGCACACCGACGAAGACAAACATGTAAAACATGTAAAACACACCATTATCGATACAGAGAGGGGCCGCTGCGTCTGTAAGCGCCGCCGCCGGAATGTCACTGTCAGAAAGCCTTTTGTCTTGTCTTGTCTGTCTGTCTGTGTAGTAGGTTAATAGTTAGTTAACAGCGGTAGTTTCAAATGTAGAAGGTTTGCAGAAAGATTTGAAGGTTGTACAATGTATTTAAGTACAAGATCTTGGTGAAATTTGTAGTTTGAATTTGAAGTCGTAGAATAAGTTGTAGTAGAAGGAGGTCTAAGAAGGTTTGTAGAAGGTTAGTGTAGTAGTAATGTCCTAAATGAGCTGATATCAGTGATATCATTTTTATTTCTGTAGTACAAAATTTGTGGAAGTAGTACACAGATTCTCTAACCCCTAAAATACATTTGCATGCGGAATGGCTCCGGAACGACTCCGCTCCAGAACGACAGCGTACTCAGCTGTCCACCAACTCACCCATAATCCGTTTGTGATGCACACGGGTGCGTCTTCGTCGGCCACTGAGCGTTGCGAGAACGCACGCGATATACAAAATATATCTCGCATAATCGCGCAATATTGCCGGCTCTCTCTGAAAGACAAAGGCCCTACCTGTTCTTTTGTCATGCCTTCACTGGTTGTGATACAGACTGCAGTGCTGGCCATGGGGTTCTAAGGATGCAGTGATTCAAGCTGGTACAGCCATATTTCAGTGCATTTACCATGCACCAGGTACCAGTTTGGGTTCAATTCGATACAGCATGTTCTCACAGAAAGCGGCAGCTGGGGTGAGAGACTCTGTCTGCAACAGAGGGTGCAGCTGCACAGCACTCTCTCCGTGCATATATACAAACTTGGGACTGGATCCTTCTTAAGTGCATGTCTTTGGACCCTAGTGACTACGGGTGGACATTAGGTGTTCAGGGATATGAGCCAGTTCCAACACTAGACCCTGTGGCTACTGAGGAGCTTCTTCAGTTCACAGTGTTACGACCCGGCTCGTTTGGTGAGCAGTAACATAGAAAAGGATAAGAAATGAAATGGAAAATGACAACTGTTTCAAGTTCAGCAGGAGTTTATTTTTTCTTAACAAAGGGAGGTGAGGCAAAAGGGAACAAAGGTGTACGAGTGCTGTTGAAAAGAACAAATAAGTTTAACAAAAAGAGAACTCTAAACAGAGCCTATACTATTCTAGAACAATTTAAACAAAATGAGAAACAAAAACCTCACTACCTAAGCTACAGCCTAATAACAAAAAACACATCAAAACAGCACCCCTAAACTAATGAATCTAACAAAAAATCTTCTCATATGCAATCAGTAAATCTAACTAACTAAACCCTACCTAGTCTCAGAAAAGTTTCTCCACCAACCTCCACAGTTTTTAAACACAACATTAAATACGAATTACGAGGCGAGCTCACAGAACCATACACAATAAATGGTAAATGGACTGTACTTATATAGCGCCTTTCTAGTCTTCCGACCACTCAAAGCGCTTTACACTACATATCTCATTCACCCACATTCATACACTGATGGCATTGGCTACCATGCAAGGTGCCAACTGCTCATCAGTTTGATGAGATAACCATTCATATGCATTTACACACAGAGCAATTTAAAATCTTTCCAAGGACACTTTGACATGTGGACCGGAGGAGCCAGGGATCGAACCGCCGAGCATCTGATTAGTGGACGACCCGCTCTGCCTCTGAGCCACAGCCACCACGATGCTTGAGCGGCTGCCGTTTAAATGCCCGTGATACTGATGTGTGGGCCGTCTCATTGGCGGCGTGGAAAGGATGCCATGCCAATCCCGGCCCTGCACACTCACGGACATGTGTCGAAACTGACCCCGCCTCCTCCAGTTGGGGCCAACCAGGAACCGGCAACTGCACACCTGTAATTCAACATGAGACAGAAGACTACACACAAATATATCGGGGCGATACGGCAGTGGCTGTAACACCCCTCCCCTTAAGAAAAATTTGTATTTATTTTTTTGTTAAACACAAAATCACATTTTATTTTCACACACGAAACGAGACGATTGTCACATTTTCCGACACAACTCACATTTTTTAAACTTCTTTAACAAAGGAAATTTCATCAGGTGGCTCAGGTACTATCTAAATGAAAGGCATACGAAGTAACCAATGTGTATAGACAAATGACTGAAGTTACTACCATTAGTGAAGGCTGCAGGTGCCAACCAAAACATAAGAAACTCATGTAGCCGTTTAAGTTTGTCTGGCCTACCTGTATGCCTGCACTAACGTTGTGCACCTTTGCCAGGCTCAACATCACGAACACCAGAAAAACTTCGGCCGTAACAACAGTCTGCAATTGCAATGGAAATGGCTCCAAGATGGACATTAGATGTTCAGGGATATGAGCCAGTTCCAACTCTAGACCCCATGGCTCCTGAGGAGCTTCTTCAGTTCACAGTCTGCAATTGCAATGGAGACTGCAGCGACCGCCGGTGCAGCTGCAAAAAGAATGGTGTCAAGTGTATCTCAGCATGTGGAGTTTGCAAAGGCATTACATGCAAGAATTGTGTTCATGATTGTTGTGGTTCTTATGTTGTCTCATGTCTGTGTTGGACCAAACCTTGGGTTTCTATAATTATACCTTAGAATAATACACATGGAGGCGAGGTATGACTTGTTGCACTCTTTAGTGGCGGCTCAACTTTTATACACAGGTACAGGAGCAATCCCATGCAGCACCTCTAAAGCCGCAGGCTAACCTAGTCGAACACCGAGTGCTCGATCAAATAGACTACAATGATGATGTTCAGTTTGGAGAAGACTCAGACATTGACACATGAGGCGTGTGGCAGAGTGAATCAGTATTATGCAAGATACTGAAATAAATGAATAACACTACTTTTCAACACAAAAATCCCTAGTTTGATCCCTCACAAGTTACTTAAAGCCAAATTTAACATTTTCGATTTTTCAAAAATCAGTTACAGGTACCCCAACTTTGAGCAGTTTTTAGGAGGTTTCCCACGGGAGTTCAATTTCAACATTTTAATACATGATATTACACACCTTCCTAAACACAATTGTGAAGAAATTTCTTGGTAACGATTTAGTTCCCAGATTGGTCAAATATCTGCTAAAATGCCCTTACTAATATTACATGATTGTGTGTTCTTTTATAACAATATACAGCCATGTTTGATCTCAGTAATATTCTGAGAGTTAAAAAGTATAAAACTGTGTGCCTTATAGACTTATTGACTTGGTTCATACGGTAAGGCAGAGCTTGTTGTTGTTGTTGTGAGGTTTGACAGTGATGAACACATTCCATTGTAGCCACCTGTGACAGTTAGATAAGTAAATCATAATGACAAATACTCCTTAGAAGTGTATAAAAATCAGCGTGGGACTGCCCCACCCTGAACATTTTCTGCAGACTGTCTTGTGCGTTTGTAGAACTGTTCCTCTTGCAAGAATAAAATGACAAAACCTTTAAGGACCAATTGATTGATCTTTCTTTGTGTTGGTGAGTGCTTTCCAGAGAACTTCATCAATACTCTGACTCAGATTTCTCAATGTCAGCAAGCTTAAATATATAGAACGGGCATCACGGATTAGCGGACTCCGGACCGGGAAATGGCTCTGTCCGGACCGCGACCACTGGCGAAATAAGTAGTGTTTTCCCCATAGAGCGGATTTGAGTGCACATAGAAATTAACCGCGGCCGCTGCTACTATAGTCAATCCGGTAAACTCGTGCCGGTAGCCAAGGACACCCTGCGACGCCTACAAAATTCCCACAGACAAAGCAGGGAGAGCAAGGCTGAACGGAGACATGGCTTGTTCTAAAAAGAGGAAAGTAGATACTGAAAATCGTTGTTTTAATGATGAATGGACAACTAAATATCTGTTCATTCTCCCTGCTGGCAGCTCCAAGCCTGTTTGCTTAATTTGTTCCGAGACCGTGGCATTGATTAAAAGTGGGAACGTGAAGCGCCACTACGAAACAAAGCATGGCTCATTTGAGCAAACGTATGGTGCAGGTACCCAGGTGAGGGCACAGAAAATAAGCGAATTGCAAGCTCAATATGCAAGATCGACTCGACTCATCACACACACATTCACAGCCCAACAACGTGCAAATGAGTGCGCTTTAAAAATATCATGGATTTTAGGGCAGCATAAAAAAGCATTCAGTGACGCTCCTATTGCGAAGGAGATTATGACAATTAGTTACTTTTTAAAAATGTGGCCATGACTTTCGCTCGGACCTTCTACTTGGGCAAAATGTAATAACCGGACCTTGGGGACTTTTAATTGAATACCCCTGATATAGAAGATATAAGGAGACAAGCATAGTTAAAGTAAATTAAAAAAAAGTAAAATAAAAAACAAGAGTCAAGATGAATAATATAAGATTTCTGGTTAGATAAATACACTAAATACAAAGGCAGCAGGCTGATAAAGTACACCAGAGAAAGTCAAAAACATAAATGCTGCGATGGCCTCAGTGTTTGAACAGAGCCTAGTTAGCTGTTTCACCCTGTTTTCAGTCTTTATGTTAAACTGAGCTTGTTGGCTGCTGTCTCTTATTCAAAATGTGTCTATAGATGTGAGTATGGTGTTGATCTCATTTAACTTTCAGTAAGAAAGTCTTGTTAAGCAGGAGAAATTTTAAATGAAGAACACTCATTGCCATTATACATAGTATACTTAATTGTTTTTGTAATTATACTGATGCAGGAATCATTCATCATTCATAAATAATTAATGTATCCAGTTTCAAAGTTTATTCATCATGTTATAAAGTAATTCCCACCAAAAACGGAGCCAGGAGAATTCTTGCTTGAACAACATTAAGGCATGCCATCCTCTGCACAGGAGAGATGACAGCAACAAATGAGCCATGATCATGAGAATTGTCAACAGAAAACACAAAACCACACTGTTAAAACAAGGAAGAAAACTGAAAGGATCAAACATATTTATCAATGAGCATCTGACCAAACAAAACGCAGATATTGCCAGAAAAGCACGCCTCATGACAAAACAGGGAAAAATTCAACACACATGGATATCAAACTGTAAAGTATTCATTAAACTAAATGGGACACCAGAGCAAGCCAAAGTGCTGGTCATCAGGAACATCGAGGAAATGGACAAGCACAATGATTATCACAATCCGGACTAAGGTATGATGACTCATACACAACACATTACCATGATACACTCTGAACTCATTCATCTACAACTGGAGATAATAGGGATATAATTCAAAGGATTGCTGATCATGAACTGAGAACATTTCAATACACTGACCATAATTTACTGGACTTGGAGCACGATATTGACCCGGACAATAACTGCTGCTATTACACAGTTGAACAGTACAATCAGACCATTAAAATAGACAGCACCTTTCCTTCTCACCTCTGGTTTTTAATCAGAGACAAAGTAGAGCAGACAGGACATGTCGACAGAACTGTCAGTCAGAGCTTCTGATCTAGTCAAATGATGTAGCTTTGAATAGAAATGCTTCCTGACCTTGAGCAGTGAGTGCTAACAGTACAAACATCAGAACAGTACACTAATCCAATGAATGTCAAACTGAAAAGAAGAGAATGAATCAAACAGTAACATCTTTTTATATTATGCTAACTATTCTATTCTTTTATGTCGGCTAACAGACATCCAACACTAGAGGGAAGCATAGCTCTGAGATGATGACAGGATGAAATACATGGACCACACTGCTGTTCTTACCTTGACAGGCTGTTATCTTTAAATATAATGTATTACTCCACACAACTTCTCCATATATGTCAAATTGTAAGCTTGTATATAAACACATTTGACATTTTTGTATGTTCAGCTGATTTGCTGTGTACTAAATGACTCTTTATGTTACACTAAAATTAACTGGTTTGGAATTAATTAATTTTAAGTATACAATTTGAAAACATTGGAAGGAATTCTGCGCCCATAAATAAAATACATATTGTAATATAACCCCAATTACAAAAAAGTTGGGACGCTTTGTAAAATAAAAACAGCAATGATTTGCAAATCTCACAAATCCTTTTTTATTCCCAACAGAACATAAACAACATGTCTATACATGTATAAAAGGAGCATTTCAGAGGTTCGCAATCTGTGACAAACTATGTCTAAAATTGAAATTAACAATTTCAGAAAAATGTTCCTCAATGTGAAATTGCAAAGACTTTGAAGATCCCACCATCTACAGTGTAAAATATCATCAAACATTCAGAGAATCAGGAGGAACAAAGGACAAGGTCAAAGGTCAAAACTGGATGCTCATAATCTTCATGCCCTCAGACAAAAATAAATTCTTTTTGTAAAACAATGGGTGCTGTGTCCTGCTCACTAAAGAGGAGAAGGACCATCCAACTTGTCATCAACAGCCAGTTCAAAACTCTTCATCTCTGATGGTATGGGGTTGTATTAGTGCCTATGTCGTCAGCGGCTTACACATCTAGAAAGGTACCATCAATGCTGAAAAGTACATAGAGGTTTTAGAGTAATATATGCTCACATCCAGACAACGTCTCTTTCAGGGAAGGCCTTTCATATTTCTGCAAGACAATGCTGAACCACATACTGCATCATTCACAACATCACTGGTTTGATGTTTGACTCTGGACATGTACATTCTGATTGTACTGTGACAGAAGCAAAGACATCTTTCTCAGGTCCTTCATTCTAACAGCTCTGACATGCTCCTGACAATTATGTTCACAGTGTATTAATACATCAACTTTTTGTTTCTTGTTTTTCCAAGATGTTGCTACAGTTGCATGTTTTTTTTCCAAATGTGACTAGTTCTTCTATTTCTCTCTCTCTCTCTCTCTCTCTCTCTCTCTCTCTCTCTCTGTGTGTATGTGTGTTATGCAGGCCTGATGATTCAGTTGGCTATCTCATTGAAGTGTCCTTCATAGCCCCTCTAAACATAGACACACACACAACAAACATTGAGGACCTGCTGTTATCCTAGGAGACACCCAGAGAGTAGCAGCTGCTCTGTCCACACACACACACACACACACACACACACACACACACACACATGCTTGTTTGTAAGAGTTGGTAAACATTAATACACAACTGGCAGTGTGTGATATGAGCCTGAAGGATTTGAATAATCAGTTTTTCTGTTGGGGCTGGAATAAATGGTGAGGACAGATTAATTATTTTGCTTAAGAACCCTGATTAGGGATCTCATTAGTGCAATAGGTTAGAATTTTTTTTGAGGAGGACTTCTGTCCTCTCATGAAGCTCAAACAGGAAAGTTAGCGGGCTATTTCACAGCTGGAAACAATGTGTGTTCATGCAGTAGAAATTGTTTTTACATGACCAGACAAAAAGGACTGTGGTAACATTCAGAATGCACTGGGCCACAGCACACTACTAAACTCTGTGTCTCTGAAACTCTGAAGTTAAATGATACCAGCATGGCCTAATTCACTCTTTTACTATTTTATTTTCTAAAAATAATATTCTTTATATAGTTTCTCATTATTACTTTGCACATATACTGTTTATTCTCACTTCTGCATCTGTTTTACATTTTGGGATATATGTTGCCACAAACTGAGCATTTCTTTAAGCTCAGCAATACAAAAATATAACATGAGTAAGGTTATTATGTGTGTTTTTTAAGAATGGTCTAACCTTGGAAATACTGCTTTGTAGTTCAGAGTAGTTCCATGAATGAGCTATTTGACTGAGCTGCAGAAAAAGCATCAGTTAAGATTATTTTGTCAAAATAAATTGTTGACCAGAGAGGCTGAAGTAGGAGACAGGAGACAGACTCATGGAAATTCATTCAGATACAGCCGTAGTTAACTAGGTTGAACTCGCAAATAAAATGAATTTATCATATGGACATAACTACACCTGATATGCTGTATGTGCTTCCCTCAACAGACAAAATGTAACTGCTTAAATATGCTCTGTTCAGCTGGCATTACCTCAGACTGTACCATTAGTGGAGGTTACTTCACTGCTTCTCCTGAGACAGAGACTTTTCAAAGTTATATTCTTACAGTCTTTACAATAAAAACATATTTACATGATTACCTTTAACCTCCATTTCAAGCATACACAAATCAAATCACAAATAAACCTGCTAAAAGATTAGCAGATGTGCCGCGCACCTGCAGAACTAAAAGCAAAATGATGACCGTGACAGGATACTGTCCTCAGGTCATATGCAGCACACTGCATCCTCTGCACAAACACATGCACACATACAGGCCTCAGTTAAAGGTTCTGGTGTTGAGATGGTGCGTGTCTGATTATTACGACAGGCAGTGAATGAAGATGTTGGGCTGTTCAGCCATAGTGCAGCTTCCCTTGCTGTCAGCAACACAGACCAGACATATTCAGCAGACAGCAGCCTTGTGACCAGAAAGCACTTGGATGGTGTGTGTAGAATATGCAGGCAGAATGTGGAGAATGTGTGGTATGTACAGTGACTGTATTTATCTCAAAAGAATGAACGTTGTATCCTTGACGTCACCTGGTTTCTGAAGAGCCACTCAGTGGCTCAGTGTGCTGGCTCTAGTCATCTTGGCAGGCCTGCCTCTGCTGCCTCCAGGCTAATCCAAAAATGGGCAAAAAGGTGGAGCTGAGGAGAGCTGAATGATGCCTGGGTGCTCACTTGTAATGGCACCACCTGTCAATCAATTAGTCACGTTTACTTCTGCTGTAGACATTTTAACATGGGGGGCTTATGGAGACTGACCCGTTCTGTAGCCAGCCTCAAGTGAACATTTGAGGAACTGCAGTTTTTGGCACCTCTGCATAAACTTCACTTCACAGTCCCAGAGGTTGGTGCTTGGCCCTAAACCGGGCATCACGGATTAGCGGACTCCGGTCCGGATCCGGACCGGGAAATGGCTCTGTCCAGACCGCGACCACTGGCGAAATAAGTAGTGTTTTCCCCATAGAGCGGATTCGAGCGCACATAGAAATTAACCGCGGCCGCTGCTACTATAGTCAATCCGGTAAACTCGTGCCGGTAGCCAAGGACACCCTGCGACGCCTACAAAATTCCCACAGACAAAGCAGGGAGAGCAAGGCTGAACGGAGACATGGCTTGTTCTAAAAAGAGGAAAGTAGATACTGAAAATCGTTGTTTTAATGATGAATGGACAACTAAATATCTGTTCATTCTCCCTGCTGGCAGCTCCAAGCCTGTTTGCTTAATTTGTTCCGAGACTGTGGCATTGATTAAAAGTGGGAACGTGAAGCGCCACTACGAAACAAAGCATGGCTCATTTGAGCAAACGTATGGTGCAGGTACCCAGGTGAGGGCACAGAAAATAAGCGAATTGCAAGCTCAATATGCAAGATCGACTCGACTCATCACACACACATTCACAGCTCAACAACGTGCAAATGAGTGCGCTTTAAAAATATCATGGATTTTAGGGCAGCATAAAAAAGCATTCAGTGACGCTCCTATTGCGAAGGAGATTATGACAATTAGTTACTTTTTAAAAATGTGGCCATGACTTTCGCTCGGACCTTCTACTTGGGCAAAATGTAATAACCGGACCTTGGGGACTTTTAATTGAATACCCCTGCCCTAAACCATCCCTTAGTTATGCTGCTATAGGTCCATTTTTATTGCTTCTGTGGGAGACTGGGAGATTTTAAAAATGATCAAAATTATAGCAGTAGAGTTAGTTAGTTGAGTGTGCATGTAAGGTGCACACTATATGTTATCCACGCGCTTATTGAGTGTGCGTGCAAGGTGTACACTATATGTTATCCACCGCACTTATTATTGAGTGTGCCTGAAAGAGCACACTCTTTAAAACCTCTCGGGCTTATTATTGGTGTGGGTGCCCAAAGGGCTCCCCCACTATTGTTATCCAAATCTTTATTGAGTGTGCCTGAAAGAGCACACTCTTTAAAACCTCTCGGGCTTATTGAGTGTGCGTGCAAGGCGCACACTATATGTTATCCACCGCGCTTATTGAGTGTGCCTGAAAGCGCACACTATATGTTATCCACTGCACTTATTCTTATTGAGTGTGCGTGCAAAGCGCAGACTATATGTTATCCACCGTGCTTATTGAGTGTGCCTGAAGGAGCACACTCTTTAAAACCTCTCGGGCGAAATGAATAATATTCTACAAATCATTCAACTTTTTCTGCAAATATTTTCCTATTTAAAATGCATTACACAAACTTCAAAACATTCTACAATTTCAACAAGTTCTACTACTACTACAGACTTCATTCAAATGTCAAATTGTACACAAACTCTTCAACTATTAAACTCGTATTTAACTTCAAAATCTTTTACCGTTTTTAAACTATCAAGGCTCAAAGTTGAGCAGGTTTTTACTCAAATTCTGCGTTTATAATGAGTGTGTATGTGGTTTCCTAGAGTGATGACATCATCAGCTAGAGTGTGAAGATGACAAAACGATCAGTGAAAAGATAAAACGTTTTCGACTATGGTGGCCTCAAATGCACAGCTACAGACATGATTATACCATCAAAACGTAGGAAAATTCGAGGTGGTCGCAGTGATAATACTGTTGAAGCTGTCTCTGTTATAGTTTTGGCTCGCTACGCGCTAATTGATCGACTACTCTCCCCCACAGCTTCATAGACTCGCATGTTATTCGGAGCAGAGAATTTTCCGGAAGAAGCAGGCAGCAAATGTGCTTGCTCTGACTCTTGAGGCCAAAGTTTATACAATTTTTTCCTGAAACTTGGCAAGAACATGCTCCACAAGACGAGCATTCTTCTGGTCATTTCAGATTTTGGTTTGAGGCATACCTTATAGGTTGTTTTTGGCCACCTTCGAGGGGGATCATTCAGACATATACTGTGCATCTCAGTAGGACAGACAGTGCATGCAGCACCTGCGACTAATTAACATGCTTATGTTAATTCTAACAGGTGCAGATTAGCTACTGCTGATTAGGTCCTGGTTGCTCAGCCTGCTTGAGGAGGAGAGGGGGGAGGGGCCAGCAGACAAAAGCCGAGCGGCAGCCATTTTTGTAGTTCTTGGCACTTAATTTGAACTCGTCTAAACTTTTTCTACAAATATTTTACCATTTCAAATACATTATACAAACTTCAAATCTATATACAGACCTACAATTTAAACTACCTCTCCATCTACTACAGAATTCAGTCAAACTACACAGTTCACCAAGATCTTGTACTACCCCCCCCCCCCCCCCACCCCCACACCAAACAACACAACAGGCCTCATATACTCCCATGTTAAAAAGCAGGAAATTTTCTGGAGGAAGGCAGAAGTAACGTTTCTCTCTCTTGCTCCCAATGGCACATTTCTTCATTTATCGACACAAAATGAATATGTAAAACGATCAGGAAGGGCACAGGATGCTCAAAGTTAAGCTGGTTCATTGATTGGAAATACGGTTTTGGCCAGAAATCCTTCCCGTTCGAGAGGAGGTCTCAGCATTTTCTCTCAATTTCTAAGTGACATTCTAACAGGTGCAGTAACTGCTCTGCTGATTACAGTTGGTCCTGGTTGCTTGGCAACCTCAGCCTGCTTGAGGAGGATAGGGGGGAGGGGCCAGCAGATAGAAGCTGAGCGGCAGCCATTTTTGTAGTTCTTGGTACTTAATTTGAACTCGTCTGTGTAAAATGGCAGACAGAGACAGCAGAGCGTTAGCGCGCGCACACACACGCACACACAGTAACACAGACACACACACACACAGACACACACATACAGTCAGAGAGGCAGGGGACACAGACACAGATTGCAACACATAAGACAAGACTCCCTTCAAACTAAGAGTTCCTTCAAAATAAAAGACTTAAAACTCTTCTTAACAGCTCTCACCTACTTCCACAAATTTTGTATTACAGAAATAAAAATTATACAACGGCATTCAGCTCATTTTACTTC
Organism: Larimichthys crocea; assembly: GCF_000972845.2. NCBI lineage: Eukaryota > Metazoa > Chordata > Actinopteri > Sciaenidae > Larimichthys > Larimichthys crocea. The sequence goes on along the minus strand of NC_040011.1, from coordinate 10,020,093 downwards.
TACACTAACCTTCTACAATCCTTCTACAGACCTACAATTTAAACTACCTTTCCTTCTACTACAGAATTCAGTCAAACTACACAGTTTACCAAGTTCTTGTACTATTATTTTACTCAATTATACTATTAATATTCTACAAATTATTTAACTTTTTCTACAAATATTTTATTATTATACAAACTTCAAATCTTTATACAGACCTACAATTTAAATCTTCTACTTTACTACAGACTTAATATAAACTACACATTTCAACAGGATCTTGTACTATTACACTTTTATTCAGAAATTATTTTAGATTCAACTCATTTAGAACATTTCTACAGACACAAGCATGCACACACACACACACACACACACACACACACACACACACACATTAACACAGACACAGTAACACAGACACACAGACAGACACACACACAGACACACGCACACACACACAGAGACACTGAACAGACGCTCAGTAAACAGATCGTGTTCAAACCATAAAAATCTGCTGATCTACGATCAATACAGGCTGAGCTGCACACCTGGACAGGTGAGTCTCAGGACAGTCTCAGGACAGTCTCTACAATCCTTCTACACTTTAAATTACTTCTCCTTTACTACAGAGCTCAGTTAAACTACACAGTTCACCAAGATCTTGTACTATTATTTTACTAAATTCTACTATTAATATTCTACAAATTATTAAACTTTTTCTACAAATATTTTACCATTTCAAATACATTATACAAACTTCAAATCTTTGTACAGACCTACAATTTAAACTACCTCATTTTCAACAGTGAACTGCTCTGGCATACTTTCACCGAGAGACTTCATTTGAACTTTAAAACGCAGGTATGCTTCCCTTATCTTCAGGGATTCACTACACTCATCGACAGCTTCTACCGTTTTTAAACTATCAAGGCTCAAAGTTGAGCAGGTTTTTAGTTAAATTTCTGGGTTTATAATGGGTGTGTATGTGGCGGAATGTTTGTGCTAGAGTGGATGACATCATCAGCTAAAGTGAGGAGCAGGGAGAAAAATCAGTGAAAAAATAAAACGTATTTGACTACCGTGGCATCAAATGCCCAGCTACAGACATGATTATCCCCTCAAATGTAGGAAAATTCGAGGTGATCGCAGTGATAACACTGTTGAAGCTGTCTCTTTTGGCTCCATACAGGCTAATTGATCGAGTACCCCCCTCCACAGCCTCATTCACTCCCATGTAAAAAAAGGAGGGAAATTTCCTTAAGGAAGGCAGAAGTAACGTTTCTCTCTCTTGCTCCTGAGGGCACGTTTCTTTATTTATCGACACAAAATAACTATGTAAAACGATCAGGAAGGGCACGCGATGCCCCCAGTTATGTCGGTTCAATGATTGGAACTACGGTTTGGCCAGAAGTCCTTCCTTTTCGAGAGGAGTTCTCAGCATTTTCTCTCAGTCTCTAACTGACATTCTAACAGGTTCAAACTGCTCCCCTGATTACAGTTGGTCCTGGTTGCTTGGCAACCTCAGGCTGCTTGAAGGAAGAGAGGGGGGAGGGGCCACAGAAGCCGAGCGGCAGCCATTTTAGTAGTTCTTGGCACTTAATTTGAACTTGTCTGTCTAAAATGGCAGACAGAGACAGCAGAGCAGCTAGCTCGTTAACATGCTAATGATAATTACCATTAGCCACTAGGAATTAAATACATGCTAATGTTAACATGGTAATGCCAACATGGTAATGTTAATTGCTAGTGCATCAGCGTTAACATGCTAATATTAACATGTTAATGTTATCATGCTAATGGTAATTGCTAGCGCATCAGCGTTAACATGGTAATGTTAACATGCCAATGTTAACATGCTAATGCTAAAATGCTAATGCTAACTGCTAGCGCTTCAGCGTTAAAATGCCAATGCTAATGTTAACATGTTAATGCTAACATACTAATGTTAACATGCTAGCGCATCACCGTTAACATGTTAATGCTAACATGCTAATGTTAACATGCTAATGTTAACATGTTAATGTTAACATGCTAATGTTAACTGCTAGCCCAACAGCGCTAACATGCTAATGTTAACATGTTAATGCTAACATGCTAATGTTAACATGCTAATGTTAACTGCTAGCCCATCAATGTTAACATGATAATGTTAACATGCTAATGCTAACTGCTAGAGCATCAACGTTAACATGCTAATGCTAACATGATAATGTTAACATGCTAATGGTAACTGCTAGCGCATCAGCGTTGACATGGTAATGCTAACATGCTAATGTTAACATGTTAATGCTAACTGCTAGCCCATCAGCGCTAACATGTTAATGTTAACGTGCTAATGCTAACTGCTAGTCCATCATCGTTAACATGCTAATGCTAAAATGCTAATGGTAACATGCTAATGCTAACTGCTAGCTAAAAATGCTAATGTTAATTGCTAGCACGTAAGCGCTCGCTGCTCCTGTGTCTAAATAAAACATGTTAAAAATGACTGTTTGAGGTGTGTTTTTTGAATATAGACCCCCATCAACAGCCCACTCATCACTCTCAAAATTTCTTTTCTAGTACTGAATTTGCTGAGCAGTGTCAGTAATAATGCATGGGGGCGACGGGGCCAGAGTCAGGCACACTCAAAATTTCTTTAGAAATTTTTCTAGTTCTTATTAAACTTTTTCTGACGCCCTTTTTTTGGTTCGCTACTCCTCCCAGAGTTTTTGTCGCACATACACAAAACGGGTATCGAAACGAGCGGCTCGGCCCGGTACATGTGTGCTATGACTTTTCTAAGAGTTTCGGCAAACGGTTTTGCCAAAAATCCAGAAAAACGAAGCCAAAAAATGAATGGGTGTGTATTGTGAGAACTTTCCAGAGCTAGAGTGAGTGATGTCATCGCTAGAGTGGAGAGGGGAGAGAACAATCAGTGAAAAAAAAAACAGATTTGACTACCGTGGCCTCAAATGCCCCACTACAGACACGATTTCTACATAGAAACGTAGCAAAATTTGTTGTATCACTCACATTCGCCTGCCAAAGCTGTCAGACATATAGTTTTGGCTCCGTCGCCTCTTGATCGACTACTCCCGCCAACAGCCTCATAGACTCCCATATTAAAAAAGGAGGAAAATTTTCTGGAGAAAGGCAGAAGTAACGTTTCTCTCTCTTGCTCCTGGGGGCACATTTCTTGCATTTATCGACACAAATGAATATGTAAAACGATCAGGAAGGTCTCATCGTGCCTCAGGTTAAGCTGGTTCAATGATTGGAACTACGGTTTGGCCAGAAGTCCTTCCTTTTCGAGAGGAGTTCTCAGCATTTTCTCTCAGTCTCTAACTGACATTCTAACAGGTTCAAACTGCTCCCCTGATTACAGTTGGTCCTGGTTGCTTGGCAACCTCAGCCTGCGTGAAGGAGAAGAGGGGGGAGGGGCCACCAGAAGCTGAGCAGCAGCCATTTTAGTAGTTCTTGGCACTAATTTGAACTTGTCTGTCTAAAATGGCAGACAGAGACAGCAGAGCAGCTAGGCTCGTTAACATGTTAATGATAATTACCATTACGCCACTAGGAATTAAATACATGCTAATGTTAACATGGTAATGCCACACATGCTCATGTTAATTGCTAGTGCATCAGCGTTAACATGCAAATGCTAACTGCTAATGCTAACATGGCTGGGTAACCCAGATAAAAAAAACATGTGCATTAAAAAGGTATATTCATTGTGCATGTAAAAACAGACAGACAGATAATTAACGAAAAAATGTGTTAAAAATGTATTAATTTCATATCTAAAAAAAAGAGAGAATATGTGAGTTAAAAGACTGTCAAATCATTAGAAGAAAAGAGTATTTGTGGTTATTCATGTGGAAAAAACTAGGGGAACTTTAATTTGAAAGGGATGAGTTGTGGCTCCGGTCTGTCATAACAGACGGAGGAGCAGAAGCAGTCTGTAATCCCACCTGACGCAGGTTCACTTTCGCTAAAGCCTCTAGAAGGGAGCAAGAGGAAGCATGTTCTGGACACGGTCTTAATGTCAGGGACGGAGAAAACAGAAAAGTGGATAAACTGGAAAAAGTGATTAAAAACTCTGAAAAAAACAAAGGAGGAATCTCCCCGGACGACCACGACCTGCGGAGTGTCAGTTGGAGGATCGCTCGGGTGAAGAATCGAGCGTGAGAGATCGTCCTGCTGTGCTAATGCTAAATGCTAAACGCTAATGCTACAAGCTAAACGGCTAACTCCGTGAGCTAACCACTCAGCCTCATGCTAATATCGGAGCGCTAGCTCCGGGGCTAATCGCACTGCAGAGTCACACCAAGTATTGATGAATAAGCTCTGATGTAACAATTTTTGTCTAGCTTTTTTGAGTTATGGTGTGCTATGTGTGTGACTGGCGACCATATTGTTTTTTAAAGCACATTAAGTTATGGTTTCTTACTGTGAACATTACAAGAATTTACATTTTGGTTATTGTGATAATTAATATGTTAATTGCTATGTAAATAGCATATATATATGTGATGGTCATGTTGAAAAATAATCATTTGGTATCATATATAACTTATAATTGTTACCTTTTGCCTACTGAGAAATTGTGATCTTATTTTGCAATACAAGTTTAGTTAAAGCACTTATTCTCTCACAGAATATAGAGACAATTTAAAGTAATACATAGTTTAAAGATCTGAGAATTGAAGAAATATGTTCTGATGCTACTTATTGTAAGGTTCAGGTTTTTGAGGAACCCTTGGATTTCGATAGAGCCTGTCGGAGACGGGCCAGAGAGAGACGCTGGATGGCGAGCCGACCCTGGAGGATCGTAGACGTACACCGCAGAATTGAATCCTTTGCTCACTTTTACACATACACACACACCCACCCACAATCGTGTGGCCTGGACTGACACCTAAAGGGTGCAGATATTTGAAGTGAACAGACCACAAAAAAAAACACGCGCAGCTGCGAAAACTTTTTATTTGTTTATTACTTTATACCTACACGGGTAAGGCTGTTGTATGTATTCATGTGGTTTATTATTCTCTCCCAGCTTCATATAAAAATAGGGGAGCATTGTTCTCATTAACAAAAGAGCCACAGTGTCGTGTCGTTCATGTGCATCGGTTGGTTACACCTCGGCTTTGTAGCCGAATTTAAATCTTCTGTTTCTTATTCTGGCCATTAGTTCAAGTTATTATTATCATTGAGTGTGCGTGCAAGGCGCACACTATATGTTATCCACCGCGCTTATTGAGTGTGCGTGCAAAGCGCACACTATATGTTATCATAGCCACCGCGTATGTCTTTCGCTTATTATTATTATTGAGTGTGCGGCAAGGCGCACACTATATGTTATCCACCGCGCTATTCATTATTATTGAGTGTGCGTGCAAAGGCCGCACACTATATGTATCCACCCGCGCTTAATTCTTCTTACTTAGTATTGAGTGTGGTGCAAAGCGCACTATATGTTTCCACCGCGCTTATCTTATTGAGATGTGCGTGCAAGGCGCACACTATATGTTATCCACCGCGCTTTGTCTTATTGAGGTGTGCCTGAAAGAGCACCTCTTTAAAACCTTCGGGCATTGAGTGTGCGTGCAAAGCGCACACTATATGTTATCCACGCGCGCTTATTCTTATTATTAGTGACGAGTGCCTACGACAGACTCGTCACTACTCACAGAGCTAGACGAAGCTCTGGGAGTAGTTAGACGAGTGGCCGTAGGCAATGCGTCAACTATTGTTCTTCTGCGTGTTTCATTGCATTATTAGTGAAGAGAGTGCCTACCGCACACTGTTCAACTACGCACAGGAGCTAGCAAGCTCTGGGAGTATTGCCGCAGGCCGTAGGCAACTCCGTCAAACTATTGTTCTTCTGCGGTGTTCATAAGATGAATTAAAATTAT
>NC_040011.1:9973374-10014108 GCF_000972845.2 Larimichthys crocea | reverse complement strand
TGGAGGATTGGGGCCTTAGCATACGGAAACAGTGGGTTATCATAGGGGACTCTAATTTGGCCAAAATGCCCCCCTTTGAAAGCCGACACGTACAAATTGAGAGCTATCCAGGAGCCACATTAACACATGCAAAGGCGCTGATCGACAAAAGTACCACCTCCACCCATGTGGAAAAAATTATCTTGTCGTTCAGATTAAATAACAAAAACACTGTGCCAAAAACATTACTTAGCCAGCAGCTACTAGCCACAATTCAGGCTGCTGAGGCTAAATTCCCGTCGGCTGAGGTTTGGGTTCCTTTAATTAATTTTTCAGATGCCTTACCTCTGGAAGAGCAGTCCTGCCTGGCACACCTGAATGGGCTGATCCAGAAGCACTGCTGCTACATCCCAAAGCTGCAATCCAAATTATTTGCTACAGTACAAGACAAAATACACTGGACCAAAACCACAGCCAAACACATGTTGGAATACTGGATGGGTTATGTAAAATTCATGTCCCCGTAAGCCTGCATGATCAGGAGGGGTCGAAAAATGTCATGGTTTTGGCACAAAAATTTAAACTTACTCAGCCCCAATTCACATTGCTGAATAGAGGCCTCTCCTTCATCCCCAGCAGAGGGAGCCAGAGGAACATGCTGGAGCAGAGCAAATGGGATCTACAACAATATCATAGGAGAATCAAACTCAATGTTTATTTTCAAAATAAAAGAGTCAGACCTTTCATCCCTTTCACTCACAAATCTGAATGGAGCCCCCCCTTATCAAGATTACCACCAGAAGTCACAGATTTAATCAAAGCAGATTTCAATTACTTTGAAAACAATTTCCATCCGTCCGAACCCAGAGCCAACCTGAGTCACGAAGAAACTATAGCTCTGAGGGAATTGACAGAAAACAAAAACATCATTATAAAACCTGCAGATAAGGGAAGTGTGGTGGTCATAATGAACAGAGAACAGTATCTATTTGAGGGTTATAGACAATTGAATGACAAGAAATATTATTCCCCTTTAAAGGAGCCCATTTATCCTGAAACGAAAAAAATAGTTAAACAAATTATTCAGTCGTTATTAAATAAAGGATTTATTAAGAAAAAACAATATACTTACCTGGTGGGTAACCCGATCCCGAGGCCCAGACTTTTTTATCTCCTTCCCAAAATCCACAAGGAGCCCTCAAAATGGAGTGTTCCTTTTGAGATTCCGCCCGGGAGGCCCATAGTGTCGGATTGTGATAGTGAGACATATTATACAGCCCAATTTATCGACCACTACATTAATCCCTTATCCAACAAACATGTTGGATACCTTAAAGACACCTATCACTTTGTAGACACAGTCAAAAAACTTCATGTCCCCTCAGATTGCATTCTGTTTACATTAGATATAGACAGTCTGTATACTAATATTGACATAGACGAAGGCATTCAAGCTATAAAAAACATTTTTATTAAATATCCAGACAAGAATAGGCCAGACAAAGAAATTTTACAGTTACTAGAAATTAATCTCAGAAGAAATGATTTTGAATTCGACAATCATTTCTATCTACAAATTAAAGGCACTGCCATGGGAAAGAAATTTGCACCGGCATACGCAAACATCTTCATGGCCGAGTGGGAGACATCTGCCCTGGCATCCTGCAAACAGAAACCCACACATTATTATAGGTATTTAGATGACATCTGGGGGGTCTGGCCCTATTCCATGGAGGAATTTGAACAGTTTTTACTCACCTTGAATAATCACAACCCGTCCATCAAGCTGAAATCCACCACCAGCACCACGTCTGTCGACTTTCTGGATACCACCACCTACAAGGGGACAAATTTTCAACAAAACAACAAATTAGACATCAAAGTTTTTTTTAAAGAAACAGACACCCATGCTCTGCTCCATAAAAACAGCCACCATCCGAAACATACCTACAAAGGGTTATTGAAATCACAACTATTACGATTCCATAGGATTTGCACTCACCAGAGCGATTTCATGATGGCCACAAAAACACTCTTCAGAGCGTTAGCCGCCAGGGGTTATGCACGCTCCTTCAGAAGGGAGGCCCTCAAAACCTTCTTGGAGACACGGCCGACGGAGACGGGAGAGCTCCTCCCTTTCGTCACTACTTACTCCAGACCTGCAATACAATTAATTAGGAAAATCAAAGACAACTTTAATAACAAAATTATCAATCTGGACCATCTGAAAAAATACAAAATTATAGCAGCTTTTAAAGCCAAAATCAGACCACTGACCATCTCTAAACCCAGGGGTCAAGGGGAATTTTTCAAACATCTCACATGGATACACAGCCATGCAAACAAAACAGTCTTTAAGACTATGACCAGGGGAAATCCCCATTCTAAAAACTGTGTTTATTTGATCCACTGTCAGACCTGCGGGCTCCAATATGTCGGGGAGACCAAAAACACGCTCCTCCAGCGCTTCACACAACACAGATATAACATCCGTACGCGGAGAGAGACACACACACCCCTTGTCAGCCATTTCGTTTCCCATGGATGGTCGTCTGTCCGAGCCACAGTCCTCCAGAGGGATCCAGAATGGAACAACGCACAGAGAGCCCGAGCTGAGAGAGATTGGATCAAAAAATTAGGCACAATATTTCCTAAAGGTCTCAATCTAAAATAGGACTCACCTGAACCAGAACAGGATGGCCCGTGCATAGAGACTCACCCACTCTCCATGTCCTAACCCTAACCCAACCCAACCCTAACCTTGACTGTAACCCTAACCCTAATCTTAATTACTTACCTGTTTCTGACTACTTACGGTTTCCCTAATCCTAACTCAACCCTAACGGATACGTAACCTTTTTTTCTTCATTTCATTTACAATCTTTTTACTGTTTATACTCACTCTTTTAAAAAAAAAAAAAACTAGGTTTAAAAATAATTTCATACATTAAAAATAATGTCAAGAGTATTTTTAAGAATTTTGACATGTTGTAATATAATTTTATTACCAATTTGTTATATTTAAGTTCCGTGTGTTAAAATACAATTGTGAATAGTTCTAAAAAAGTTGCAAAATGATTGTATAATGTGTATGATGTGTAAAAACATAATTTTGTCATTTTTTTAATTTTTTTAAAAGTTAATTTTATGTAAAACCCTATTGTAAATAGTACCGGGAACTTACCGGAGAGTTACCGGACACGAAAAAGGGGCGGAGCCGGGTGACTGTATATAAGGAGAGGAGGAGAGCAGCAGCTCACTCTTGCTTGGACTCTGGAAGAGGATACAGAGACTTTAGCTGTGTTGTTGGTGTGCAAGGCCTGAAGAAGACCACAAACGGTCGAAACGTTGCCGGAGCACACCTTTTCATTTTATACAGTTTTTATTTTGGACAGTGTTTATTTTGTACAGTTTTTATTTTTGAATTTTGATTTTTTATTTTGTTATAAAAATTAAAAAATAATTTTTGAGTTTAAGAGGCCTGACTTTGGTTTTTAGTCGATTTAGAATTTTTTTTTATAATGGATGGCAGATGGACACTAGTCCAATACGGCAGGCGTCGCCGCCGTAACCAGCCACCTTCCCGGGACTGGGGATACGGGAGGCCCACCAGGTGGAGGGCCTGTGCACCCTTCCTTCCGCACCGGAGGGAGTATTCCCCCCATCCTAACCCAACCCTAACCCTAACCCTAGTTCCTAACCTTAATCCTAACCCCTAACTCCTAACTCTAACCTAACCCTAACCCTATCTCCCTTGAAGATGGTTGCCTACTCTGCTCAGCTCTTCGGCCCTTGACTTCCTGACCTGTTGCCCTCACCTGCTCCACCAAGCCCTGCTATGGATCCAGCCTCCTGGGGAGACTCTGCCTGTGTCATCCCTGTCTGGCCTCTGACCAAAACCTGCCTTTAAAAACAATAAACTGGTTTAACTTCGTCCATCTGCTTCCCTTGTGTGACCGCATCTGGGTTCATAGTCCACCTAGCCCTTAACAGACCAGGCATACAGGAGGTCCATCGGCTGGACAGACCGTGCACCCTCCATCCCCCATTGGAGATGGGAGACAGTCCCCTACCCTAACTCAGTGTCCGCCTCTTTGGTCCGATACCACCCGTTGTCATAGTAAAAGAGTGTCACAGGCAGTCCCTGCTCTGCCTACTCCAGCCTCCCAGTTTCCCGGCTTGTGTTTTGTCACGCCCCTAATCACCTTTTACCTGTGTATTTAAACCCATTGTTTCCTCTTCCCCAGTGCCAGATTGTTAATGTACCATGTGTCCTACTCTCCAGCGTTTTCCTTGTGTGTTTCCTGGTTTCGACCCTTGCCTGTTTTTGGACCCTGCTTTTGCCTTACCCCTTTGGATTGTTTGCCTGCCTTACCTGACTGATCTCCCATGTACTGAACCTTGGATTGTGATTAAAGACTGGTTACCTCCTGTATCTGCCTCCCAAGTCCTGCAGTTGAGTCCTGTGCCCGTGCCTTGTAACAAAGAGAATAGGAATAATTTAAACAAGGACTAAAAGCTTAGATTAAAAACTGGATAAAATATCAGAGCTGGGACAGAGCTCCTGTGAAACCTGGATAAGACTGCCAGAACTAGAATGAGCCTGTTCAATACTGTGTCATAGTCTAGTGGTGCCTTCTCCTCATTTCTTGTCATTCCACTGTTTTCCCCTCCTCTTTTGTGTCTGTCTTGTTTGTCCTTTCTCCCTGGGAGTGGACATCATGTAACGGATGTAGTAAGAACCCAAATGCAGTACACTGCACGAAGGTAATAAATGAAAGTCACTTTTATTACACTTGGCTGGTAGACAAGAAGTAGCACAGTTCAAAGCAACAGCTGAAATAGTCTCTCTGGGCACAGGGAAAGTCCAGGGGCTCTGGCTGGGGAAACCAGGCCGGCAAGCAGGTAAACAGGAGATAAAGTAGACTAACTAGGAACGAGCCGCTGGTAGTCGAGCCGTCACCATCTGGCAGAATCCAGAGGGGCCAGAAGCTGAACTCGTGGTCGGGAACAGAAGGCAGGGTCGGTTTCCGGGATTACAGTGAAACAGGTTAGTCCAAGGCAGGCAGAGTCGGCAACAAGAGATCAGTCCGGAGAAAAGTGCTGGAGAGTCTAGCATGAGCATGTAGAACAATCTGGCAGAGAGTGAGTGAGCAGAGAGGGCTTAAATACTGGCTTGATTGGTGTGGAACCAGGTGAGTCAAGCAGATGAGGGGAGTTGGTCTGATGAGGGGGGTGTGGCTGGCAGGTGAGTGGAGAGTAAATGGAAAAGTACTGAGAGGCAGGTGAGAGAGGAGCAGACTGTGACACATTGCGTCACACTGCGTTGAAGTCAAGCTGGGTTTTTGTTCTGTCTCGTCATTTCCTGTTTTATTTTTAAATTTACCTGCCCTCTCGTTTCAGATCACTTGCCCTTCCCTTGTGTGTCACCTGTTGCTGTGATTCCTGATTGTCTCCACCTGTTCCCCATTACCCATCTGTGTGTGTCTATATAGGTTCTGTGTCTCCCTTTGTCCTGTGCCAAAGTGTTTCGTCTTCTGTTCGTGCACCTAAGCCAGTTCCAAGTCTTGTCACAGTCTAAATGTGTTTGTTTGTGAGTTTTTGTTTCCACCTCGAAAGAGTGATTTTATGTTGTAATTTTCTTAGTCTAGCTTTTGTTTCATAGTGCTTAGTTTAGTTGTTTTTTCAGCCTCCCTTGGGAGAGATTTTCAGTTCCTTATGTGTATAGTATTGTCCAGCCTCCACCTTTCAGGAGAGTATTTGTTTCTTCCATCCTTTTTGATTTTGTCCCTGTCCTGGATTTGTTTCACCTATGTCTGATTAGTCCTGTCTATTTAGTTCCTGTGTTTCCTTTGTTTCCTTGTCTGTCCATTCATGGTTTCTGTTCGTTCATGGTTTCTTGGTTTCTTGGTTTCTTGGGTTCATGGTTTCATGTTTCTTGGTTTCTTGTGTATCATTCTTGAGTATCTGCCCCTGTTTCTGTTTCTTATGCTTCTGGATTATTTGCCTGTTTCTTTGAGTCTTTTGTTTGTGTCTTGCCTGGTTTTTCCCAGACGCTTTTTGGTTATTAAAATTATTTTTTGTTTACCCACACATGCTTTCATTTGGGTCCTTCTCCTGTTCCTCCCCACTCCCCGTGTGATAAATAGAGCCTGTAAAGAGGTTCCACCTCTAACTGTCCTTCTGTTTTTTTTTCTTCATACCCCATTGTGTTAATGTAAGTACATTAAATGTACATTCATACTTGTGTTTCTATACTTTAATGATTAAATTAATGAACTATGTATCTATTGTATATGTATTTATAAATATTTATTTATCCATATTAGGTTTTGTTATAAAAATAAGGAAGGGTAAGGTTAGATTTACTGAAGACTACATTAAACGTTCACATTTTAAAAATAACAAAACTGAACTCTGCTTCAGAGAAAAAACTTTATTCCTGGAAATTTACAATGAAAAAGTTCTTCACAGAGATATTAAATATATAACACTATTATAAAAGAAATGTGTTGATTTGTTACTACATATGGCTGCAGTTGTAATTGTGTGTTTATATGTGCACTACAGCTACATTCAAACAAAAGTCAAAGATGCACATTATGATGTCATCAGTTACGTAGAAGTGTGTCATTGGTTAAGGACGAATGGGTTGATGTCTTTATATGCAAGCACCCTCCATTACAATCACAATGTCAGCATTTTTCTCCCTGAAAAGAAAAATCAATATCAGGTTTTCATGAAATTCCACAAATAGCAGCTTCACAGGTTTTAAACAGACATTGTTAAATTGGTGATTGAAAAACATGGAATTTGAGTGTAAATGATCAACCTTAAAAACTGTATGACACAGACACAGAGACATGTGTCAGTATGTAACAAAGTGTGTGATACAGTGTGTAACAGAAAGTGTGTAACAGACACAATAGCCCAATTAATTTATTGCTAATAAATCTATATATTTGAGCCAGCTTTACTTCCAACAGCTACAACAACAACATATATGTAATACGTCATATACAGTAAATTGCATAAATCTGACCATCAGCAGGTTGACATGTCACTCTGATCTTGTGTTTGCTGAAAGTTTTATTACCACTGTTATTAGTTCAATAATCAGTTGAATTCATACAAATTCAAATAAACAGAAATAATCAGTCAAACTAAAGTTTTCTTGGATTTGAATAAGTAAAACAGTGAAGAATAAATCAAACACTTACAGTCTCTGAACACACAGAGAGCATTCATTTGGGTAGGTGACACCATCACTCCCGCACACTGGATCATAGTTCAGAGGACACGCTAGAGTCACGCTTATCCCCACACAGGAAGGCTGCACCAACAAAACAAACAAACAAACAATCAGATGTTATTCCATCTTTTCCACAAACATTATGTATGTTACTAAAGTCCAGACCAGATTATAAGCATTTATAGGCTCATCAAGCAGTGGGGTTTGGTTACAATGGCTGATAGGCCTTAGGGTTTCACACAAAACCTCCATAAGGAGTACATTCACAGTCAATGTAGGTGCGGCTATTCAAGAGGCTGCGTGATGAGAGTGGATACCCTTTCATGTGCCAGTTGTTTGGCTGTAATTAATTAGTGGAAAAAGGTAATGCTGAAGATAAAGAAAATCTCAGTGTAGCAAAGGCAGAAGTAAGAACACTGAATTTACCAGTTCAGTCATGTGTCTTCTGAGTTTGATCAACACACCATGGCGACAACTACTCTACCTGAACCACTTTACCAGTCTCAACTTCAATTACTTCCAAACTCTTCATGGTTCCTCACTGTATTTGTGATCTTTTAGTTCCCAATAAGCCTATACGTAGCCTGATCTTAATTCATGAGATTCATTTTTAACTTATTGCTGCCCAGTTTTTTTTGAATGTCACATTTTTGGATTATGTTTTTTTATGACGTAAGGTGACTTGAAAGAGTGCCATGAAAGAAGCCAATAACTAAAATGTTATCTTCGTCAATGTTCATTTTAGCCTATTTAATGCATGTTTGTAAAAGGTTTAACCCCAATTTGCTGCTGTGTGTGAAACATGTTGGAAATAAACAAATATTAAAGACTGAATAAAAAATATTTGTGTGAATAGAAACTGTGTTACTATATTTAAGTGTTGAAGTGAGTTTGTTAAAAACACACAACATAAAAAACTGATGGTTTTCAGCTGATTGTACATGACACTGTCAAAACACTAAAGAACTAATAAAGAAAAATCCCAATTGTGTTGATACATGTTCATCTGTAGTAGTAGAGAGTTTGTAGGATGTTTGTTTCTTTCTTTCTTACCCTCCTGTTGAGTCTGGATTCATCCTGAGCATCTGAAACAGACAGTAAAGTTTATCAGAACTGTACACCTGACCCCGACTTTTACCTGGACTACACACCTGACCCCGACTCTCAGGTTGCACCTTCAGAACTGAAGAAGGACTTGATGTTCACACACCTGACCCTGTTCACACACCTGACTTGGTCCAATCTTACCTCACCTGGTATAATCTTACCTGCACAGATGAAAGCAGCCACACTGATGAGCAGAAGAGTCCTGGCAAACATGGTGGATGTAAACTCACAAAGTGGAAAGAAATCTTCAGAGAGGAGCTTGAACCTGTCGTTTTTTCTGGCGTCTGATTGGCCGCTGATGCGTCTGTGTGACAGTCCTCTGTGGTTGTGATGTTTGGTGTTGACGTGCTGTTGTCATATAGAGGACGGGATCTGTGTTGTCGTCTGAAACCATGTGAGCTGTGTCAAAACAGAATTTGACGGCTGCCGCTCTCTTTTGTTCAGGTTTAATCTCAGGATCAACATTCTGTCTGCTCTCAAATATCGCTGACAGAGTGAAAACTCCAACACAAACACCACAGCAAAAAACAAAAACAAAAAACATATGTGGGGAATTAACTCAGTAAATACAACAGCAGAAAAACAAGCTCAAAATGCTCTAAACCCTCTGCATCACACAGTCTAGAAATGTGTAAACTTATTTAAATAAGCATGACATAAACTTTATTATTATTGTTGTTGTTGTTGTTGTTGTTACTGGTAGTACTGGTAGTAGTAGTAGTAGTAGTAAATCTGATAGACCTTTAATACTGATAATACTGTCCAAAATGCTTTACATTACTACATTATGACATGAGTACCCAGTCATGGGTCAGGCCACACCTGATTACCTTCACCCGTACCTGACTCCATCTTGCACTATTGTGACAGAACCAGTCAAAAGTTTGGACACACCTTCATTATTTTATAGTTTAGATGAGCACTGATGGATTAAGGTTATATTTTATTCATTTATTTATTTATTTTTACCACATGGTTGTATTATCATACTGTTATTTCATAGTTTTTATGTCTTCAAAAATAAAGAGGTGTAATCAAATTCTGACTTAAACTATGACAGATGTGTATAATGCATGAAGAGGAATGACTGAGGACAGTTTATTCTCCTGCAGAAGACAGTATGACACAATAACCTTCTTCTGGACTCTGCACCTAAGCGATGCCTAACAATAAACCTAAATTTAACCAGGGTTATGAAGAACAAAAATATGAAAACTAAAGTAAGAGGGAGAACAGGGACACCTAGTGGACAAAATAAAAGCCTCTGCTTCTACACATGCAATATAACTGAATTTATGAAGAAAACGCTAAGATCTCAGATCTGCAGTGCTACAGGTACACACAGACAGAAAGACACAGCTTTACATTTTGACAAACTGCACATCTGGAACCCTCTTCTTTCTCTTGACCTCCTCCATTGTCCCTCTAATCAGCATTCAGGGTCCATCTGAATTGGTCTTTACTCGTCACAGGGTTCCTGGAACAACGCCAGTATATCTGTCCATACATCAAACATCATATATCATCATCATACGCCATATATTAAACTGATGGATGAACACAAACATAGATTTACACAGGACGGACTACTGCTGACGATCTCAACGATAACTAGGTGACTGACAGGTGAGTGATGGCAGACAGGTGAGTGATGGCAGACAGGTGAGTGATGACTGACAGGTGAGTGATGGCTGACAGGTGAGTGATGGCTGACAGGTGAGTGATGGCTGACAGGTTAGTTTTGTTGTATTCGTGGTCTTTGTAGTATCTTTAAAACTCCACCACGTGGCGCTGTGCACCAGCCCGCCATAGAACTAAAGGCAGAAGAAAAAGAAGTAGACCGGAAGTGACATATGTCTTCCGGGGCGCGCGGTTCGTCACGTCGTGTCTTTGTTGGACTTTAAGATTATTTAAATAAAAACACCTGATATAAAAAATAGAAACATACAACATGTACGACCAGGACGAAGGTGAGCTGCCGAAACTTTATTAACAACGTTAGCTCCTGTTAGCTCCTGTTAGCTCACAGGCTAACGTCACTTCATAGGAAACAAACCAGCTAACGGAAGCTAAGCTAACGGAAGCTAACATGCTAATGAGAGGCTGCAGTGACGAAAACAAACGAAAGAACAGACAGACAGGCAGAGAGAGAGAGAGACAGACAGGCAGAGACAGACACAGAGACAGACAGACAGGCAGAGAGAGACAGACACAGAGAGAGAGAGACCTACACACACACACACACACACAGACCTACAGACAGACAGGCAGAGAGAGAGAGACAGACAGGCAGAGAGAGAGAGACAGACACGCAGAGAGAGAGACAGACACAGAGAGAGACAGACACAGAGAGAGACAGACACAGAGAGAGACAGACAGGCAGAGAGAGACAGACAGGCAGAGAGAGACACAGAGAGAGACAGACAGGCAGAGAGAGACAGACACAGAGAGAGAGAGACATACACACACACACACACACAGACCTACAGACAGACACAGAGAGAGACAGACACAGAGAGAGACAGACAGGCAGAGAGAGAGAGACAGGCAGAGACAGACACAGAGAGAGACAGACAGGCAGAGAGAGACAGACACAGAGAGAGACAGACACAGAGAGAGAGAGACATACACAGAGAGAGAGAGACCTACACACACACACACACACAGACATGCAGACAGACAGACAGACCTGCAGACAGACAGACAGACATGCAGGCATGCAGGGACTTCACATGATTGGTCAGTCTAATGAATATTGGTCAGTGATGGTAAATACCTGTCCTGTTTGTATGTTTGTCAGATAACCAGTACGATGAGGACGATGATGAAATCACACCAGATTTGTGGCAGGAAGCTTGTTGGATTGTCATCAGGTAAACTCACCTGGACCTCTGCTCACCTGTCCATGTGCTGTAGAGAAACCAACAGATTATTCAGAAGACGAGGTGATGATCTGCTGCTGCTCTGCAGACGTGTCAGGATGTCCACTTAGTTCCTGTCAGCCGAGGGGAGGAGGAGGAGAAGACAGAAGAGGAGAAGACAGGAGAGGAGAGGACAGGAGAGGAGAAGACAGGAGGGGAGAGGAGAAGACAGGAGGACAGGAGAGGGCAAGAGGGGGGGACAGGAGAGGAGAAGACAGGAGAGGAGAGAAGGAGAGGAGAAGACAGGAGAGGAGAAGGCAGGAGGGGAGAGGAGAAGACAGGAGGAGAGGACAGGTTGAAGATGTTAGGAAGTACAGTAGATATAGATCCTCACTGAGTGAAATGAACTGAAGTGTCAACGTGTCTGTCATGGTAAGACCTGTTTGATCCTCTGTGAAGGAAAGGAGCTTCACTGCTTCCTTTATCTCCTTTAGGACACAGGGAGCATCCCTTAGCAAAGGAAAGGAGGAGACCGCTGCAGAGAGAGTGTGTGGACATGAACATACGTGTTGACGTGATGTCACACTCTGATCATTGTGTGTTGTGTTGTTGCCTGTGTTCTCTGCGTTCACACACAGAGTCCAAACTGTTTGGAACTGTGCCATCCAGCGTCCTGCAGATCCTCATGAAGTCACTGCTGATTATGGATCAGAACTTGTTAACGTGTGTGTGTGTGGACAGGAGGCTAAGCGACCATTCTCACTGTGACACTTTGTTTACATTCATCTTTATATATCCTGCAAACAACACGCAGAAACCAACATCCAACATGGAGCTGTTTGTAGTCGTTTAGGACGAATATTTAGGAAAGGACTCGGTACCCTCTCTCTGTTGTGTTACAGCTCTTATTTTGAAGAAGCTCTGTCTGTTGTGTTACAGCTCTTATTTTGACGAGAAGGGTCTGGTGCGTCAGCAGCTGGATTCGTTCGATGAGTTCATCCAAATGTCGGTTCAGAGGATCGTGGAGGATGCTCCGCCCATCGACCTGCAGGCTGAAGCTCAACACACCTCAGGAGAGGTGGAGGAACCGGTGAGGACTGAATACGTGTTCCATAGCACATGTAATGTGTTCAAACAACAAGTAACAGGTTCTGTCATCACTCTGACCTGTGCTTTGTGTTTCAGCCTCGTTACCTGCTGAAGTTTGAGCAGATCTACCTGTCCAAGCCCACCCACTGGGAGAGAGACGGAGCTCCGTCCCCCATGATGCCCAATGAAGCCCGACTGAGAAACCTCACGTAGGTCTCTCCTGGTCTCTTTTGTTATCTCCTGGTCTCTTTTGTTATCTCCTGGTCTCTCTTGGTCTCTTTTGTTATCTCCTGGTCTCTTTTGTTATCTCCTGGTCTCTATTGGTCTCTTTTGTTATCTCCTGGTCTCTATTGGTCTCTTTTGTTCTCTCCTGGTTTCTTTTGGTCTCTCCTGGTCTCTTTTGTTCTCTCCTGGTCTCTTTTGGTCTCTCCTGGTCTCTTTTGGTCTCTCTTGGTCTCTTTTGTTTTCTCCTGGTCTCTCTTGGTCTCTTTTGTTATCTCCTGGTCTCTCTTGGTTTCTTTTCTTTTCTCCTGGTCTCTTTTGTTCTCTCCTGGTCTCTCTTTGTCTCTTCTGGTCTCCTTTGTTGTCTCTTGGTCTCACCTGGTACCTCTTGGTCTCTTCTGGTCTCTTTTGTTGTCTCTTGGTCTCTCATGGTCTCTCTTGGTCTCACTGTGTGTACCCCCCCACAGGTACTCAGCCCCCCTTTATGTAGACATCACAAAGACCATCATAAAGGAGGGTGAGGAGCAGCTGCAGACTCAGCACCAGAAGACCTTCATTGGTAAAATTCCCATCATGCTTCGCTCCACCTACTGTCTGCTGAGCGGCCTGACGGACAGAGATCTCTGTGAGCTCAACGAGTGTCCACTCGACCCTGGAGGTTATTTCATCATCAATGGCTCCGAGAAGGTACGCTCTGACATCATGACGCACCATGTGATATTATGCTAAGCTAAGCTACTAGAGAGATAGATTGATCTGATTTCTGTGTTTTCATGTTGATCTAAGATCAGGTGTGTTGGTGCTTTTCCTCTTCAAACTGCTCCCCCTGCTGGTTTTCAGGTGCTCATTGCTCAGGAAAAGATGGCCACCAACACGGTGTACGTGTTCGCCAAGAAGGACTCAAAGTACGCCTACACAGGCGAGTGCCGGTCCTGTTTGGAGAACTCGTCCCGTCCCACCAGCACAATCTGGGTCAGCATGATGGCCAGAGGAGGACAGGTGAGTCCTGATGTTTACCTGGAAACAGGATACATATATTGTATCAAATGTATGTCTGATCAACTTACTGATAATTAGGGATGTTACTTTGCTTCTCACTGTGGTGGCGGCTAATATGCTGCTGCATGTTGCTCGTGTTGCCTCTATATGTTGCATGCTGTTTTGGTTTTGTCTGTCCGTTTCTCACGGTTGTATTTGTGTATATAGGGAATCTAAAATGCTCCACACAGGTGATTTCAAACTGCTCGGTGCATCCTCTGTTTCAAAGCTATTTTCTACCGTTGCCATGTCTTCCCTCACTCTGTGCTCCGTACCTACGTAGTGACGTTAGTCACGTGACTTGACGTCTGACGTTGAACAAATGAATCACCAACCAGTGACTGTTTTTAAGAAAACGTAAGAAAAAGAACATATCCTACTTCTCTCGCATTCGTAAAGAATCGCGATTCATTTTTTTCTGTCAACCAGTGAATCGTCACGCATTTGTACCGATTTTTTTTTTAATCGTGTCACGATGCATCGTTACATCCTTACTGATTATTGATCGTCTCTTTCAGGGAGTGAAGAAGAGTGCGATTGGTCAGAGGATTGTGTCCACATTGCCCTACATCAGACAGGAAGTTCCCATCATCATTGTGTTTCGAGCGCTGGGTTTCGTGTCAGACAGAGACATCTTGGAACACATCATCTACGACTTTGACGACCCTGAGATGATGGAGATGGTCAGTCTGATGATCAGTTAATCAGCAAATAAACACAAATGATTCCCGCTAACACTGTTATGACAGTTTAGAAAGTCCGCTGGACATTTTTATGGAACTTTAAAGGTTTATTATGTGTGTTTAACTATGATGTCAGCAGTGATGTCACTGTGTTTCTAGGTGAAGCCATCTCTGGACGAAGCGTTTGTGATCCAGGAGCAGAACGTGGCATTGAACTTTATCGGCTCCAGAGGAGCGAAACCTGGTGTGACGAAAGAACGAAGAATCAAATACGCCAAAGAAGTCCTGCAGAAGGAGATGCTGCCGCATGTCGGAGTCAGCGACTTCTGTGAGACCAAGAAGGCTTACTTCTTAGGGTGAGTCCTACCTACCTCAGGATACCTGTACAGGTGATCTACAGGTGTCTGTGGGAGAAGGCTTACTTCTTAGGGTAAGTCTGTCAGTGTTGTTGTATTTAACCTGGTGTGTTACTATGTTATCAGGTACATGGTCCACAGGTTACTGCTGGCGGCTCTTGGCAGGCGAGAGCTGGACGACAGAGATCACTATGGCAACAAGAGGCTGGACCTTGCTGGACCGCTGTTAGCGTTCCTGTTCAGAGGGTGGGGCTTTGTCCATCAATTATCATCACCTTTAACCACGACTCACTCACCTGTAATAATCAGTACACACAGACAGTGAACAGACATTCACTGAAGACATCAAACTGAAGTAACATCTGAAATATTTCCAATAAAAATTACTTTAAAGTAAATTCACTGCAGATTCAGATAAATCAGGTTGTATCTGCCTGAATTTAAAATATAAAATTATATAATCACAATAAACACTTTTTTTCAGCATGTTTAAGAACCTGCTGAAGGAGATCCGGATTTACGCCCAGAAGTTCATCGACAGAGGAAAAGATTTCAATCTGGAGCTCGCCATTAAAACCAGAATTATCTCAGATGGCCTGAAGTACTCTTTGGCTACCGGAAACTGGGGTGACGTAAAGAAAGCTCACCAGGCCCGAGCGGGAGTGTCACAGGTGAGAATACCTGTCTCTATCTGAAACTTGTAAAGAAGTGTGACGTTCATTGAACAAACCAATGTGGTTTATAAGTTTGGCTGAAGACAGGTCACAGCTCAGAAGTCCGACATCAGTCTACGATATGAACACATTAAATCTTTACTCATGTCAGAACAACCTTCAGTTTATACTGAATCTTCATCAGAGATGGTCTCTGTCTGTATCACAATGTACTGAGCTCAGCATGTCATTGTGTTATTTTTCTGTTTGTAGGTGTTAAACCGTCTAACATTCGCATCCACTTTGTCTCACCTCCGTCGAGTCAACTCTCCGATCGGCAGAGACGGCAAACTGGCAAAACCGAGACAGCTGCACAACACACTGTGGGGGATGGTGTGTCCGGCCGAGACTCCTGAGGTAAAAACACCACAAATTATTTTAAAACTCACAGGAGCCCCAAAAATGTCTGTACACACAAACCACCAATACGACCATAGGACAGCTGTCAGTCGGTGGACGTTTATTTTTTTTGTTTCAAAACACAAACATGAAGTCATTCAGTCATGTTGAATAATATACATAGGAGTATTGGTCACAGGATGATACGCTTTCATTTACAATTATGTTTACTACAGTTTCAGCTGTCACACTCTGCATCAGCTAAATATGTAACCCATTTATATTCTCCCAGTATTCTTTCCCTTTTCCTTCTGTAATCTCAAACTAAATGTTATGCGTTCCATACTGTATATAATATTTATTATATTTTTCCACTGGTTCAAGGTGGGAGGTTCTCTAGGAAGCCAGCATCTAGTTATTGCCTTTTTACTTTCTGCCATAAGAATTACCGGCTGCATTACCAAGTGAGCTAAACAACACACTGGTTGTATTGTATTGTTACTTATGCAGAAAAGAATATTTTATTGCAGTGGACTGGTGTAAAAGTACCAACTGTTATAGGCTGGCAAACAGTTGTGTTTGATCTAGTGCCAGTAGAGTATGTTACATGTATATTACATTTAAAACAGACCAGTTCTGTAAAGTGTGGGAACCCTATTTGAACTATGTAGAGTCTGGTGGCTCTAATATCATGCTGCAGGGATTTTCTTGATTGCTCGTACCGCACATTAATACAGTATATTTATATGGAGCTGAGCTGGTGGTCTGTTTTTTTTTTTTAATTATTATGAGTATTATTATTATTATTGTTATTGTTATTGTTGTAGTTGTTTTTGTTTTGTTTGTTTGTTTTTTATTTTTGGAACCAGATATGTAACCAAATTTTAATAGTAAAAAATTAAAAAAAAAAAAAAAAAAATCAGCCATGTTGACAACTGATTAACAAACTATGTTTCAGGGTCACGCTGTGGGTCTGGTGAAGAACTTGGCCCTCATGGCCTACATCTCTGTGGGCTCTCAGCCATCCCCCATCCTGGAGTTTCTGGAGGAGTGGAGTATGGAGAACCTGGAGGAAATCTCACCTGCTGCCATTGCCGAGTCAGTCACTTCAGCTTCATTTATTTTACATCTCGTCTGTGTCTTTAGTCTGACTCAGCTGTTCATTCGTCTGTAAAACAAACTCATCTGCAGAGGGCATCATCACTTTTTAGTCACAACAAAAAATAGATAGTTCAACCAAACATCACCATCTTGATATGTCACTAACATCATAGATTATCAGTGATCAAACACTCAACATTTAAATGACTGTATATGTGACATTATGTTTGTTTTATTTGTCTTTTAATTTTTTTAGTGCCACTAAGATCTTTGTGAATGGCTGTTGGGTCGGAATCCACAAAGATCCTGAACAGTTGATGAACACGCTGAGGAAACTCCGCAGGCAGATGGACATCATCGTCTCCGAGGTAACCAAAACACACAACAACAACAGTCACATTCATTGTCTGTTGAATTTGATGATGAGAAACAATCAGCTAAGATTTTCTGAACATTTCAGGTGTCGATGATCAGAGACATCAGAGAGCGTGAGATCAGAATCTACACCGACGCCGGACGAATTTGCAGACCGCTGCTGATCGTCGAGAAACAAAAGCTACTGCTGAAGAGACGACACATCGACCAGCTGAAGGAGAGAGAGTACAACAACTACAGGTGAGATGCAAGATTAATCCTAACCTTTCACCCCATCACACACTGATGGTTCAGCCTTCGGGTGCAGTTTGGGGTCCGATATTACATTAAGTACATTTCAAAATGAGTTGTATATCAAACCACCGCTCTGCCTCCTGAGCCACAGTCGTGAAGTTGAATTAATGTTTGTTTGTTTGTTTGTCTGGCGGTTAGCTGGCAGGACTTGGTGGCAAGTGGCGTGGTGGAGTACATTGACACTCTGGAGGAGGAGACTGTGATGCTCGCCATGACCCCTGATGACCTCCAGGAAAAGGGTGTGGCCTATTGCTCCACCTACACACACTGTGAGATCCACCCGTCCATGATCCTGGGAGTCTGTGCCTCCATCATCCCCTTCCCTGACCACAACCAGGTACAAACACATAAAACAAACTAAGAGTTACGTAGACATGGCTCTTTGAATTATGGATGACCACCAGAGGAAGTGCTTTAGAGAGTGTAATTCGAACAAACTTATATGTGACCTGGGATGCCCAAATATTTCAACCAAGAGTATATTTCAACCATTGACTTCATTGTCTCTTTTAGCTTAGCTATAAAAAGATCCCGGGTAGATATTTCATGACATTTCTCATATACACTACATCAACTCAGGTCACGTGACTTTGTTGATATTATGTACTAGAACTGCCTGTGACAGACTACATCCAGTGTCAAGCACTGCCTCTGGTGGTCAGGAAGAATGAAAATAGGACTTTGTGATCATAGCCAGGTTGGGCCTCACTTCACATTTTATGAGGAGAAAACAGAAGCTGTGTGAAGTTCTGAGAAATAAATGGAAAGTAAAAAACATTAACGACATGCTAAAGAGGATGGTGATCGACGATGTTAACACTGTTCTCGTTATTCAGTCTCCCAGGAACACGTACCAGTCTGCTATGGGTAAACAGGCCATGGGCGTCTACATCACCAACTTCCATGTACGAATGGACACACTGGCTCATGTGTTGTACTACCCCCAGAAACCCCTGGTTACGACCCGATCCATGGAGTACCTACGCTTCAGAGAGCTGCCTGCAGGTAACACCCATAAGGTCTGACAGATGATTGGTGCAGGCAGTTGGACCGATGATCCGTACAGTGTTTTCTGCGATCTGTAGAGCCTGGGCTACGGACTTCTGACACTTTTTTTGTTTTTAAGGTATCAACTCCATCGTGGCGATTGCCTCTTACACGGGGTACAACCAGGAGGACTCTGTGATCATGAACAGGTCAGCCGTGGATCGAGGCTTCTTCAGGTGAGTTGATAACTTCTTCAGGTCAGTCATGTTAGTTTGAGTCTGTTTGTGCCTTAAAGCTGTTGTCTCCCTGCAGGTCTGTTTTCTATCGATCCTACAAAGAGCAGGAGTCTAAGAAAGGTTTTGATCAGGAGGAGATCTTCGAGAAGCCGACTCGTGAAACCTGCCAGGGTGAGAAACACTAAATATACTCAAATATTTAAACACAAACTCGCTGATGTCTGAAGAGTTGTAGTCTGGTGCTTGCATAGTATGAAAACACCTGTCAGTCATCTCAGGTGTGATAGCAGCGTGCACTCTGTGGTGGGTGGGGCTAATCTGACATCACAGATTGAGGAAAAAATTAAAATTGTTCTCAGGTATGAGACACGCCATCTACGACAAGCTGGACGATGATGGGCTCATTGCACCCGGCGTTCGAGTCTCCGGTGAGGACGTGATCATCGGAAAGACCGTGACACTGCCGGAGAACGATGATGAGTTGGACAGCACCAATCGGCGCTACACCAAAAGAGACTGCAGCACCTTTCTGAGAACCAGCGAGACCGGCATTGTGGACCAGGTGATGGTGACACTGAACCAGGAGGGCTACAAGTTCTGCAAGATCAGGGTAAGAGGACGCCAAACCACACCTGATGGGAACACCTGAGATAGCTGACATTCTTTATGAAGTTTATCTATTTTTCATGCAGGTCCGCTCAGTCCGAATTCCACAGATTGGAGACAAGTTCGCCAGCCGACACGGACAGAAAGGAACCTGTGGGATCCAGTACAGACAGGAGGTAAACAGGAAGTCAACAGAGGGGGGGGAACAGGAAGTCATCAGAGGGGGGGAAACAGGAAGTCATCAGAGGGGGGTAAACAGGAAGTCAACAGACAGTAAACAGGAAGTCAACACATAGAAGGTAAACAGGAAGTCAACAGGCAGTAAACAGGAAGTCAACACATAGAAGGTAAACAGGAAGTCAACAGACAGGCTGGGGTAAACAGGAAGTCAACAGACAGGAGGTAAACAGGAAGTCATACAGGGTAAATATGTTGGGTGTGTTTTGTTTTGAAGGACATGCCGTTCACCTGTGAAGGAATCACACCTGACATCATCATCAACCCTCATGCTATCCCGTCCAGAATGACAGTCGGCCATCTGATCGAGTGTCTGCAGGGAAAGGTAGTAATCAATAACACCTGTACTGTTATGTACCTGATGACTCATAATCAATAATCAATGTGAAGAGGTGGTAATAATTAGAATGTGCCGATAATAAAGATTAATTATGTGTGTGGGTTTTTGACCCCCTGCCTGTGACTTGCAGATTCATTTACATATTAAATTTTTGTTTGTCTTGTTTCAGGTTTCTGCGAATAAAGGTGAGATCGGTGACGCCACGCCGTTCAATGACGCCGTCAACGTGCAGAAAGTGTCAAACCTGCTGTCTGAATACGGATATCACCTGAGAGGAAATGAGGTCACTCACATGAAGCACCACACGAACACTGACGAGTTTGTTTATGGTGAATCATGAAAGATTGATTTGTTTTCTGCTACAGAGGTCTGTTTGATTAGAACACATCTTTAAGTTTCATGTTGTTGGTCCTATCAGACACACTAACCCTGAACCACATGTAGCTCAGATCTATGTTCAGTCCAGAAACTTGCGAACTGTTCGACTCTGATTCTGCTGGAGTTGATTATTGGTCATTAATCTGTGATCAGGTTCTGTATAACGGGTTCACGGGGAGGAAGCTGACGTCTCAGATCTTCATCGGCCCGACTTATTATCAGCGTCTGAAGCACATGGTGGACGATAAGATCCACTCGAGGGCTCGAGGTCCGGTCCAGATCCTCAACAGGCAGCCAATGGAGGGACGATCACGGTAAGTGAGATATTTCTTTAACTCTATCACCTGTGTGTCTCTGTCTCATGTGTGTCTCACCTGTGTCTCTTTCTCACCTGTGTGTCTCTCAGTGATGGCGGTCTACGTTTCGGGGAGATGGAGCGTGACTGTCAGATCGCTCACGGAGCAGCTCAGTTTCTCAGAGAGCGTCTGTTCGAGGCATCTGATCCATATCAAGTTCACGTGTGTAACCTGTGTGGACTGATGGCCATCGCCAACACACGGACACACACGTATGAGTGTCGGGGCTGCCGCAACAAGACACAGGTAAACACAGTCAACAACCAATCACAGCAAGACACAGGTAAACACAGTCAGCAACCAATCACAAGACAGGTGAAATACAGTCAGCAACCAATCACAAGACAGGTAAAACACAGTCAGCAACCAATCACAAGACAGGTGAAACACAGTCAGCAACCAATCACAAGACAGGTAAACACAGTCAACAACCAGTCACAACGAGACACCGGTGAACACAGTCAACAACCAATCACAACAAGACACCGGTGAACACAGTCAACATCCAATCACAACAAGACACAGGTGAACACAGTCAGCAACCAATCACAACAAGACACAGGTGAACACAGTCAGCAACCAATCAACACTTTTCAGTAGTCAGTGTGGGAAACGTCTGAATGATATCTCTAACAGCTCACCATACATGTCTGTCTGTCTGTCCATTCATCAGATCTCTCTGGTCCGGATGCCATACGCCTGTAAGCTTCTCTTCCAGGAGTTAATGTCGATGAGCATCGCTCCTCGCATGATGACATCATAGAGTGGCTCAGCCAATCACGCATCGTCTTACAGACTTTAAGGATGACATCAGTAGCAGGAAGTTTGATGCTTTTATAGTTTCATGTTGTCTGTTTGTTTTTGTAAAAGTACAATAAATTTTTCTCTGAACATTGGTCACATGAGTCATCTTCTGAGTCCTCATTGGTTGGTCAGTCGCATAATCAGGTAAACAACCTGCAACTCTTAATCCCGTTAGCTCATTTTGCTTTGATCTGTTAGTGATACATTAACTGATGGTGATAAATAAATAAATTCATGGACACACAACACTTTGACTGTAGAAAACCAGCAGTTAGCTTGGACTGGGAGAGTTAAATCACTCACTTCATTTATCAATTAAAAACTGATCATGCTTAGTTTGTCCAAACGATTTAAAGTAAAGTTTGTTTTTAACTGTTGAACAAAACAAGACTTGATGAGGATTGTTTGTTTTGTAGTGTTTTTTTTAACTAAAATCATCAAAAGCTGCGGCAGAGTGAACTCAAACATTCCATCATACTTCATCAGGTTGCCCTGGTGATATAAAAACAAAAGATCAAACAATGAAAGTCATTGAGTCAGTCTTGAGTCATGAGCGTGTGACCTCAAACAGGAGGGACAAAGGTCAGAGGTCGTGGGAGAGTCTGAACCAATAAAATTAAACCTGGTGTTCCTACTGACTCACTCTTTGATATATATTTATAATACAATACAACTTAATTTCACAGAAATGTTATTTGTCTATAGACAAACAATTCAGCAATAATCAATGAATGTTATTACAGATGTGTTTCTCTCAGGAATTCAAATAAAGGTGGAAGGCACTGAAAAGTTAGTCTTTATTTAGATGGTTACATCATAAAATCCTCGTACAAGTTAAGAGCTCAGTAACATTTGATTTTATTCAGAATAAGAATAGATAAAGAAGAAGAAAGAGGGCAAAGAGAAAGAAAAACTGATGAAAGAGAACATTTGTTCATTTATTTCAGTTAATCTCTGAGCTCAGACAGAAAACGATAAATGATAAACATCAAAGTTTAAGATTTTTAGTTAAAATGTAATTTTTTTTAAATTCAGATAAAACAAAAAGGAAAATCAGTAAATTTCATTTAACCCTAACCCCTCATTAAAAAACGTGAAGATCCTGATGATTGTATTCATGATGCAGCTGATCACAGTTCATCTTCCTTCGTCACTGTAAGGAAATTACATTATAAATCAGAAGAATGTATCATTTCTTTGCAGTTTTATAAAAAATATAGGTTATTTCGTTCATGACATTAGGTCCAGACATTTTAGTCGAAATGTCGTCAAGACAAGGCATTTGAGCAAACTTGAAGGCCGTCGACATTAAGTCAAGACGTTTGGCCATCAACACTGAAATGTTCTGTCAGTGGAGGAGATCTTAGAGGCCAGACAGGGGGCAGAGTCTGACCTGTAAATCACCTACCTGACACTTGCACAAAGTTTTAGCTTCCTGCGTCTGAGAACCTTTTACAGCTCACCATGGAAACGCACTGTCACCATAGCAACCACCAGAGACTGACTACACATGTATCCATGTTTTAAACACGTTGAGACTGAAAGTGTGAACACGAAGGTATCTGCGTCATGTTTTCTGTTTAATATCTGCTTTATGTTTTGTTCAGATTAAATTATTCTTAGAATGA
Source organism: Larimichthys crocea (assembly GCF_000972845.2). Taxonomy (NCBI): domain Eukaryota; kingdom Metazoa; phylum Chordata; class Actinopteri; family Sciaenidae; genus Larimichthys; species Larimichthys crocea. Next base: position 9,991,127 of record NC_040011.1, on the reverse strand, counting down.
TAGTATTCAAATTAAATGTTTTTAAAGACTGCAGAGATAGAAGATGTGTCCTTCATTATTAAAGCTGTGTTTAGTTCAAAAACTAGTCGTTAACACAGGGTAACACAAATAATAAAATACACATCAGGTTATATTGAGTGGAACCAGGACTACCAGCCAAGTTTGTATGTTGTTTGTTTCTCAATGACATCACAGTGGTTGCTACCTTTCTTGATGATGTCATCAATGGACTCGACGAGGTGAATTGCTCCGACAGCTGAAGCTTCTCCTTTAGAGTTGGCGGCGTGACACTCGTACGATCCTTCTTCTTCTTTGGTCAGAGGGGAGATCTGAAACAAAAACACAATGTTGATTGGTCCAACAGGCAGCTGAAGTCATGACATTACTTCCTGTAGTCAGTGTGAACACTGAAAGATTTAAACTGTGCGTCACTGACCAGCACCCAGCCAGTCACTTCATGTTTCTCTGGACCGCCTCTCGTCTGAATCGCCAAGTTGTCTCTGTCTCCAGGAAGAAGCTCCATCCTCTTCTTCCCATTGACGACCTGAAGGATATCATCATCATCATCAATTTACATTTTATATACAGTCGTCCCTCGCTATAACGCGGTTCGCTTTTTGCGGACTCACTGTTTCGCAGATTTTTTTTGTGTAATTTTGCATGCTTTTTTTTTTACAGGGTATTGTGCAGTATGAACGCGCATTGTGTTCTGCGTCCTAAATTGGCTAAGGGAGAACCGCACGTGTTCTGCGTCCTGATTAACTAAGGGAGTACTGTACAAAATGTGTGTAAAAAGGTGTGTAAAAGTGTGTGGTTAGGGGTTTTATGGCCTTAAAACATGTATAATAATTATAAAACTTACTTTGTGGATTTCGTTTATTGCGGGTTATTTTTAGAACGTATCCCCCGCGGTAAACAAGGGACCACTGTATATATATATATATATATATATGTGCACTGAAAATCTGTCCTCGGTCTGTTCTGAAGCGGTCTGTCTTTGGGTCTGTTCTGAAGCTGTCATCGCCCTCTTGTTTCTTTCTTTCCATGTCATCGGAGAATCCAGAGACTCTCCTGTCAGATACAAAAAACAGGCTGCAGCTTGTTCTTCAGTTTGCAGGAAAATTACGATCTGATGGAAAGTGCACAAACATCAACAGAAGAGTCTGAACCTGCAGAGCAAAAACACCTGAGGCTGCAGGTAGCACATGAGCTCACCTGGAGAGCATGTTTCTTTTATCCCTCTGATGTCTTCAACAGCATCATGTTCTTATATTTTTAGTCATGAAAGGAACACTTTCTATTCTGAAATTAATGGTGCATAGGGGTCTACATACGCCAAAACCATGTTAGACTCCGTAGTATTCTATGGACCGGGCCTAATCTGACCAGTGATGAGATGTTTAGCTGCATGTCACCATTCCATCACTATCATCATCTGTCGAGGTGGTGTCCAAAAAATGATGTGGGCTTCAGAGACAATTGGATAACTTTCTGGGGAAAACCTGGTCTGATTAGGAGAGACAGCATTTATTACTCAACCAAAACCGTGACAACCCACAGTTCCACAGAATCCTCTTATATCTGACCATATTTTAAAAAGTTAGTTAAATTTTTTTAATACTTCATATTACTGGACTATAACCCTTTTGGCACAAACTCCTACGGCAGATGTTTATCTGATAGTGCTGTAGCCAAATTTAAGGAAGTGATTCCTTCAGCATTGAATTCAATGCCATGTCTAACTGTAACAGAGGACTTGTCTGCTTCCTTTAGCCCCTCACAAATAGATCATCTTGTTGATAGTATTACAGGCTCATTACGGACAACTCTAGACTCTATTGCACCTCTGAAAAAGAAGACAATTAAACAAAGGAGGCTAGCACCATGGTATAGCCAGCAGACTCGTAAATTAAAGCAAGAGGCACGTAAATCTGAACGCAAATGGCGTGCCACTAGCCTGGAAGAATCTCATCTAGTCTGGCAAGATAATCTGAAAACATACAGGAAGGCTCTCCGTAATGCCAGAGCAGCCTACTACTCTTCCTTAATTGAGGAGAATAAGAACAACCCCAGGTTTCTCTTCAGCACTGTAGCCAGGCTAACAGAGAATCACAGCTCTACTGAACCATCTATTCCTTTAGGTCTAAGTAGCAATGACTTCATGAGCTTCTTTAATGATAAGATTATAACTATTAGAGACAAAATCCATCACCTCTTGCCCTCAACAGGCATTGATCTACATTCTGATACAGCAAGTTTTGAAACAGCTGTAAAACCTGATATGTATTTAGACTGTTTTTCTCCCATTGACCTTCATCAAATAACTTTAATCATTTCTGCAGCTAAGCCGTCATCCTGTCTCTTAGACTCCATCCCAACCAGGCTGCTCAAGGATGTTTTACCTCCAGTTAGTCATTCTTTATTGAATATGATTAATCTGTCTATCTAAAATCACCTCCATTGTTCCAATTATCAGCTCTGAAACAGTTAAAATTTCTGTTTCCTGTTTTTTATTGTAGGCAGGCGTCAATGGACTCTCATTGTTTCTACAAATAGCAGGAGGAAACAGGAAGTCAGAGGAAACAGGAAGTCAGAGGGAGAGATGCCATGCTGCAGCTCAGAAGAATCACGTCTGTGTCTGATATGTTCACATGAAAACATTCAGATTTACAACATTTCAGATCTTTTTGAAGGAACTGTTTGTTTTTTAATTGTTTTACCTCTAGTTAGTAATTCGTTATTGGACACGATTAATCTGTCTTTATTATCAGGATATGTACCACAGTCCTTTAAGGTAGCTGTAATTAAACCTCTTCTTAAAAAGCCCACTCTAGACCCAGAGGTCTTAGCCAACTACAGACCGATATCAAACCTTCCCTTTCTGTCTAAGATACTTGAGAAAACTGTAGCTAATCAGCTGTGTGACTTTCTCCATAACAATAGTCTATTTGAGGATTTCCAGTCAGGATTTAGAGTGCATCATAGCACAGAGACCGCATTAGTCAAAGTTACAAATGACCTCCTAATGGCATCAGACAAAGGACTCATCTCTGTACTTGTCCTGTTAGATCTTAGTGCTGCATTTGACACCATTGACCATCAAATTCTTTTACAGAGACTGGAACATCGAATTGGCATCAAAGGAACCGCCCTAAGCTGGTTTAAATCGTACTTTTTAGATCGATCTCAGTTTGTTCACGTCAATGATGAATCCTCCATGCAGACCAAAGTTTGTCATGGAGTCCCACAAGGTTCTGTACTTGGACCACTTCTATTCAGTTTATATATGCTTCCTTTAGGGAACATTATTAGGAATCACTCTATCAATTTTCATTGTTATGCTGACGACACCCAATTATATTTATCGATCAAGCCTGATGCAACCAATCAGTTAACTAAACTCCAAGCATGCCTTAAGGATATAAAAAGTTGGATGACCTACAATTTTTTGATGTTAAATTCAGACAAAACTGAAGTTCTTGTAATTGGACCCAAACACCTCAGAAACTCTCTTTCTAGAGACTTAGTTACTTTAGATGGGATCACCCTGGCCTCCAGCTCCACTGTAAAGAATCTTGGAGTTGTTTTTGATCAGGATTTGTCCTTTAACGTCCACATAAAACAAATTTCGAGGACTGCATTCTTCCACTTACGTAACATCGCTAAAATCAGACGCATTATCTCTCAAGCGGATGCAGAAAAACTAGTCCACGCATTTGTTACTTCAAGGCTGGACTATTGTAACTCTTTGTTATCAGGCTGCTCTAATAAGTCTCTTAGGACTTTGCAGTTAATTCAGAATGCTGCTGCACGTGTTCTGACAGGAACCAAGATCAGAGATCACATCTCTCCCATTTTGGCTTCCTTGCATTGGCTACCTGTTAAATCTAGAATAGAATTTAAAATTCTTCTCCTTACTTACAAAGCTCTTCATGGTCAGGCACCATCTTATCTAAAAGAGCTCATAGTACCTTACTACCCCTCTAGAACACTGCGCTCTCAGGACACTGGGTTCCTTGTGGTTCGTATAGTTTCCAAAAGTAGATTGGGAGCCAGAGCTTTCAGCTATCAGGCTCCTCTTCTGTGGAACAAACTACTGCTGCTATAGGACTAGACTACTGGGTCTCTCATCTTCACTTCTTCCCTGGAGTTTCTGTCTCTGTCGTCCAGCAGGTTCTCGTGGATCGTGGCTGCTGCTGTGGTCCTGCATGACGTCCACTACACATATTACTACTGTCATTATTGCTGCCACATCTCCATCACAGTTTATAGTTATTTTATGATTTGCTGCTGCTGACAGAAATAGAGAGAGATCTCTATCTCTATCTGCCCCTCTCTATCTTTATCTCAATCGGTTGTGGTGGATGACTGTCTACCAATGAGCTTGGGTCTGTTCAAGATTTTCCTCGCCACTGTCGCCAAGTGCTTGCTCATAGTGGAACTGTTGCTTTCTGTAAAAGTTATTATAAAGAGTACGGTCTGAGCTGCTCTGTATGAGAAGTGTAATGAGATAACTTTTGTTTATGATATGGCGCTATAGAAATTGAATTGAATTGAATTGAACTGTTGGGTGATGATGGAGAAACTCACCCTCTTCCAGGTGAGGACAGGTGTGGGCACGCCAACCGCCTCACAGCTCAGGTACACCTGAGAGCCACTCACATTGTAGACCTCACCTGGAGGAGTGACGATGACCGGAACTGCAGACAGACAGACAGACAAACAGACAGACAGACAGACAGTTAAGTTGAAGATAATTAAGCTGAAGTTTGCAGAGTTTCCACCTGAGTGTGAAACAGGATCAAACAGGTCGCAGGAATCTGTCAGAGACAGTAAATCCTCTGTGACCTCAGAGGAATTCAGTTTGCTCTGAGCGTGCTCAGTGGGGCTCTTCATGTACAAAACGAATTCAGTGTTTTCAGAGGGATGAAGGTGGATCATCATCATCAGTCCATGTCTAACTGTCAGGCAGCAACGATAGAAACTTTTGTTCATCAGAAACAAACTGAAATCCACTTTAATGATCTTCTGAGGTTTGAATCAAACTTCATCACATTTATCAAATTTTACATCAAATCAAATATTTAATTTACTTTAGTTAAGATATTTAATTAATAATGAACTCAATAAAACAAATGTTTGAGCTTTGACGTATGGTTAGGGTGAGACTTCATTAACGTCTACACAAAGATTCAAAGAAAATCTAATTTTAACAACAATGAACATCTTTCAGTCCTCTAATTCTTACCTGTCTCACCTGTGGGCTTCAGCCTCACCTGTGGGCTTCAGCCTCACCTGTGGGCTTCAGCCTCACCTGTGTATCAGTCTCACCTGTAGCGCAGCGACCCTTGTTCTGGACGGTGATGGGTTCATTGCCCTGGGTCTCGGCTGTCAAGCTGGCGGTCTTCAGAGCACATCCGGTGCGGTATGTGACCCCGTCGGTCCCGCAGACCTCGTAGTTGCTCTTGCACGCGCAGACTCCAACCTTGCTCTTCTTGTCCTCGTCGCTTTTGACGCACTCCAGTCCGGATCCGCAGCGGCGCGCTGCCGCGCGGCGTCCTCCGCACATCTCTCCCTCCGCAGCGGCGCAGACCGAACAACAGCCGCAGGAGTCCAGCATCGAGCCGGCGGGGCAGCCCTCCACCGGGAGAGAGGCGCACTGAGCTGGATCACACGGTCCGCATCCCGGACCCGCCGAGACACGGACCGAGAGGAGCCACAGAAACGGAACCAGGACAGTGAGAGACTTCATGGTGGTCTGATAGAGATCTGTGATGCTAGTCTGAACTGAGTCACGGTCTGAACACACTGAGCTCTAATCTGCAGACTGTGAACTGTATAAGCTGCTGACTCCGCCCCACACACACCAAGACCTGATCCCAGACCAGATACAAAAACTGATCTCAGACCAGATCCAAGACCTGATCTAAGACCTGATCCCAGACCAGATCTAAGACCAGATCCCAGACCAGATCCAAGACCTGATCTAAGACCTGATCCCAGACCAGATCCAAGACCTGATCTAAGACCTGATCCCAGACCAGATCTAAGACCTGATCCCAGACCAGATCCCAGACCAGATCCTAGACCAGATCTAATGTACAGAGGAACAACACTGACTGAACAAAAATTCAAAGGATGAACATGTTTATTATGTCTCTGCTGATTATTAGAAAGCTGACTGTTACCGACCAGTACAGACCAGGAGAGACCAGCACCAGTCTGCTGTCTCTTGTTCAATTCATTCATTCATTCATCAGTGATCTAATGACACTTTCCATACAGAGCAGGTCAGACCAACTCTTTATAATATTATTTACAGCGACCAACAGTTCCAACATGAGCAAGCACTTGGCGACGGACACAAATGAATTCAGAGTCAAAGGTCGAGTTTATGAATAAAGAAAGAAAGAAAGAATTTTCAGTACTCTGAGTATTTATTTGCAGTATTTGTTGATGAAGGCGGCCAGCAGGTCTCTGTACGGAGAATCTGATCGATGAGTTCGGAGATTCAGGACTTTGTGGATCATCGGAGAACGAAGAAGCAGATTCTGACTGAGTCCAATCAGACTGGACATCAACCAGTACAGAGCCATGGACTGTGAGGAGGAGGAGGAGGAGGAGGAGGAGGAGGAGGAGGAATAGGAGGAGGATGAAGATGAAGTGGATGAAGAATAGGAGGATGAAGAGGAAGAGGAGGAAGAATAGGAATGAAGAGGAGGAGGATGAAGAATAGGAGGATGAAGAGGAGGAGGATGAAGAATAGGAGGATGAAGAATAGGAGGATGAAGAGGAAGAGGAGGAAGAGGATGAAGAATAGGAGGATGAAGAGGAAGAGGAGGAGGATGAAGAATAGGAGGATGAAGAGGAAGAGGAGGATGAAGAATAGGAGGATGAAGAGGAGGAGGAATAGGAATGAAGAGGAGGAGGATGAAGAGGAAGAGGAGGAGGATGAAGAGGAAGAGGAGGAGGATGAAGAATAGGAGGATTAAGAGGAAGAGGAATAGAAACTGGAGTTAGATCTGCAACATTTCAAAATAAAACAACATGACTAATCAATATATTCACTTCAACATGTGATATTTAATGTGATGGTTAACTTAGTTTCTCTGACATCAGCTGTGGTAGTTTTATCTAAGCATGTGAACTCATGAACACCTGAAGTCATGAAAACAACATCAACTCATGAACAGATCTGATCTGGTCTTGGATCTGAACACATGAAGTCACATGAACTGACACTGACTGAAACAGTTGATTCTTTTGTCCGTTTTTGGTTTCAGCTCTCAGACGTGATGATTTGTTGTTTTCTGAACGTTGTTGTTTAAACCTTAGGATAATTTTCGTGGATGCTATGTAATTTTCTATCCTTTGGTTACACATGGTCACGCATGGGCCTTGACGTCACAGACAGTAGTAGCACTAAATCATATTAGAGCAGACTCTCTCTCTTTGATATGCGAGGCCACTGTATGGAGTGCTGGAGGAGTGCAGGTGCCAGCCTATCTCAAAGTTGTCTGGTGACCAGGGTCGAAGAAACTCAATGTTGTCTTTATAGACATAATAGATAGCTTAAGGCTAAAATACACTGCATGCGGAACAGCTCTGCCACGACGACGGAGCCAATACGTTTTAATGTTAGTTAATATGTCAGCTCACACAGTCTCCGTCCCCTGCTGCGTCACGGCTCCGTAACGACGCCGGAGCATGGCGCATAAATTCAGCACAGAGCAGACCGTGCAGGGAAGGAAATCAGCTACAAAATAAAATACTCTGTGTTCACTGCGGATCGAGATTCATTTCAAGAACACCTCATAATCGGCGGGGGCGACCTGAAGTCAACTGGTGAGGGGTTTTCAGGTGTAATCATTGATGACACCTCACATCCTTTTTATAAGGACACCAGAAAAAAGATGCGGCGTGGAATGTCATCGCAGGAGTCAGAGAGACTACAGCCGGAAATATCGCACGATTATGCGTGAATTTGCGAGATCTCGTGCGTTCTTGCGACGCTCGGTAGCCGGTGGAGACGCACCTGAGCGCATCACAAACGGATCATGTGTGATTTGGTGGACGGCAGAGTATGGAGCCGTTCTGGAGCGGAGTCGTTCTGCAGCCATTCCGCATGCTGGGTATTTTTGGGGTAACTGTTGACGATTTCTCCACAACAGTGGTGCTGAAAAGTATTTGACATTTTAATCTGCAGTCTGAGTGATATTTAAAATAATTGTATGTTAAACCTGATAGAATATGTCAGACTTTTATGGACTGGCTCAGGTTCTGGTTCAGACTTGAATCCTGCAGCAGAAACATGTTTTCAAGGTTTGTGCTGCAGCTCAGATCAAACATGCCTGAGGGTGTTTAATCTGATGAACACGTGACGCTCACAGGAATGTGTAAGTCAACACGTTCAGAAAAACTCAACAGATCTGGACATGAAACCTGCAGAAGTATGAAAACTCTGCTGCCTGCACCTTGACCTGGTGTTAGTCTGGAGCAATCAGCTGTTCTGATTCGATTTGACACACTTGAACTCACAGAGGGTACTGAAGCAGCAATGGGCACCATCAACACAGAGAACGCTCTGATGGCGTTTGTCACAAACCGCTGGAAACCAGACGGGTTAACTCTCTGAAGCGAAAACACCTGAAGAAGAAGAGCAGAGGGGGTCAGGTCACACGACATCATCAGGTCAGGTGATCAGACGGCTGAACAGACGGACCTCTACGATGAGTAGATTAGTGAGTCCAAGGCAGACAGGTAAGATCCAGGTGGAGTCAGGTAAAGTGAGGTCAGGGAACCACAGAGCGCCCCCTGCTGTAAGATCAGACTGCAGCGCTGCAGAAAACAGTTACAGCACTGTGAGTAAACGTCCTGGTTTAGGAGTGATCCAGGATCAGTTTAATCCAGAGTCAGCGTAAGCTTACCGGACTGATCCACACTCAGGTTCCGGAGGGCCAGAGAGAGGCTGATCCACAAAGGCAGCTGGACCCAGACCAGCAGACTGGCTTTGAAGGGGTGACAATTGTCTCTGATGTAGAGCTGAGAGATGATTCGATGAAGATTCTTCTTGAACTGAAACCTGAACAGACACAACATGATGTTATAGTTCTGACCTGTAACCTGGTTCTTCTCAGAGCCAGATCTCTTCAAGACCTGTGAGTCTTTGATACCAGGTTCTGGTGTTTCCACTGCATGTAACAAAGCTGGATGTTTCCTCTGTGACCCTCAGGGAACGGAAATACATGAACAAACTGCACAAAATGTCACCACAGCATGAAGAAGCACTGCCACATCAGTCATGTCCATGTCCGGGCTCTCCGTTCAGGTCTCTGCTGCCAGACTGAAAACAGGACCATTTCTCCCAACTGGACTTATCCCAAAAATAATCTGGGACCCACGGGACTTCACAGAGGTTATCACATCCGGGCCCAGAAATTCTTGAACTAGACCATCATCATGTCTGTGGGGGCTTCTGGTCTACAGAACTGGAACAAACCAGTTCAGGCCCATGTTTCACATGTCTCAATTTAACCAAGAGAAGAAACATTTATTTACAAAATTAACAAATGTTTGTCTGAATGAGTCTACATCTACAGAAGCTCAAACTTCATATGTGTTAGAACTTCTGTGTGTACAACATGTTAGGAACATGTTTCAAACAACATGTATAACAACGTATACATTTAGAACATGTTTAGAACATGTGTGTTTCCTGACGTTCTTACCGGCTCTGTCTCTCCGTCCATCCTCGCTCTCTTGCTCGGACTGAAACTTCGTATCGAAGCCTCTTCGCCAGCTCTGAGATCTCCACCTGCAGCGCTTCCACCTGAACATCACCTGGGCGTTACTATGGTTTTCAAGATGAGGACAAGCTACTGTAGACTGTATATGATCATATGTTTATATATGTGGAGGAGGAACATATAGAATAAACTGTGTTTTGTCTCTTTGACAAGATGAAGAAGAAGAAAAAGGAGAAGAAGTTAATTATTCACATCCTGGTGAACTTTTTGATTGGTCAACTTCATCTGACTCATTAACATAATGCAGGTGGAGGTGACCAGAGACAGACAGACACGTGTCAGCATGTCTCCCCCTGCAGGAGGTGCCGCTCTCTACACTGATCATTGATTGGTTGGTTTCTGACACTGATTAATTAATTGATAAGTCAGCTGACTGCTCACCTGTCAGTGACATCATCGGTACTGATCAGCTGTCAGTGACATCATCTGTACTGATCAGCTGTCAGGTGTCTCGCTGAGTGGACTAGATTATTGATGAATCAGCTGATCCGGTGTGGCTCACCTTAGCGATGATGATCGTCTGGTAAACGGCGAGCGGCAGAGTGATGAGCGTCCGGACCGATAGTGTTGCCATGACAATGCTCAGCCACCACGGCAACCCGCTCACCTGCTGCACGCTCACCAGGAAGTTTTCGCACAGGTGAACCGGAGCTGACTCCGCAAGTCCGCCGTACCAGCACGCTGATCCGGAACCACCTGAGAGCCTCCGGACACCAGACCAGGTCCCCAGACCGGACAGAGTCCCCAGACCGGACAGAGTCCCCAGACCGGACAGAGTCCCCAGACCTGATGTGGTCCTGACACCTGATGTGGTCCTGACAGGTGAGGTGTAGCAGCAGATTGCAACAGGTGCAGAGCAAGTGTGTCTGAGTCCAGGTGACATCTGGTTGAATGCAACAGAACAGGGTCTACGTACAGGAAGCTGAAGGACTGCGGACCTCATGGACCCCCTGAGATGCCACATGGTGACACCCCCCTGAAACAAGAAGACACAAATTAAAGACCAGCACAGACTGATACAGACCAACACAGACAGATACAGACCAGCACAGACAGATACAGACCAGCACAGACAGATACAGACAGATACAGACCAGTACAAACCAGCACAGACAGATACAGACTGATACAGACAAGTACAGACCAGCACAGACAGATACAGACCAGCACAGACAGATACAGACCAGCACAGACAGATACAGACCAGCACAGACAGATACAGACCAGCACAGACAGATACAGACCAGCACAGACAGATACAGACCAGCACAGACAGATACAGACCAGCACAGACAGATACAGACCAGCACAGACAGATACAGACCAGCACAGACAGATACAGACCAGCACAGACAGATACAGACCAGCACAGACAGATACAGACCAGCACAGACAGATACAGACCAGCACAGACAGATACAGACCAGCACAGACAGATACAGACCAGCACAGACAGATACAGACCAGCACAGACAGATACAGACCAGCACAGACAGATACAGACCAGCACAGACAGATACAGACCAGCACAGACAGATACAGACCAGCACAGACAGATACAGACCAGCACAGACAGATACAGACCAGCACAGACTGATACAGACCAGCACAGACTGATACAGACCAGCACAGACAGATACAGACCAGCACAGACAGATACAGACCAGCACAGACAGATACAGACCAGCACAGACAGATACAGACCAGCACAGACAGATACAGACCAGTACAAACCAGCACAGACAGATACAGACCAGTACAAACCAGCACAGACAGATACAGACTAGCACAGACAGATACAGACCAGTACAAACCAGCACAGACAGATACAGACTAGCACAGACTGATACAGACCAGTACAAACCAGCACAGACTGATACAGACCAGTACAAACCAGCACAGACAGATACAGACCAGCACAGACAGATACAGACAGATACAGACCAGTACAGACAGATACAGACCAGTACAAACCAGCACAGACAGATACAGACTAGCACAGACTGATACAGACCAGCACAGACTGATACAGACAGATACAGACCAGTACAAACCAACACAGACTGATACGGACCAGCACAGACCAGCACAGAGTCCAGTATTCTGGACTGGTCCGGATCAGGGTCTGGACTGTCGGACCAAACGAGACGTTTGAAGACGTCACAATGGACCGGAAATGATATTAAACATTGTGGTCGGTTGAATCAGGAAACAGTTCCTAAAGTAAACGTACCTGAATGACGTCAGCAGACAGGTGAATGTGTTTGTTTCACCTTCATCCTCACCGGCACGCGACTCACATATATGACGTCACACTATTTATGGCCGCGTGTCGGGTGAATGTGACGTCATATAGAAAATAAAATAAAATAGATGAACTCATTAAAAAAGTAAATTAATTCATCTTTCTCATAATTATAATTATAATTATAATAACACGGTCATCATCTGACAGCCAATCTTTACCGGAAAGAACACGGCTGAACCTTCACAATAAAAGAGTTCAGCTTCTATAAATATCTCATTAAATGTGTTACTGTGTGTTTGTATTGATCTGTTGATCACTGGATCGATAGTTTTATTAGTGAACTCAGTTCAAAAGACCTGGAGGACCCCAGGTCTTCTTCCGCTCTTTTATTGTGAAGTGTGTAACCGGAAGTGACGTTGTGCCTGATCCGCTCCGTCAGACGCAGACATGGCGGAGTACAGCCAGCTGGGCCTCCTGGCGGCTCTGCTCCTCTTCACGGCTCTGACGGTCCGGGACGTCTACCTCGGCAGATCCAGCCCGCATCGTGGACAGCAACCGGCCGACGGCCCCAGCCTCTCCCCGGATACCGTACTACCGGACACAGAACCGGGAAAACCCGCCAAGTCCTCCCTGTACACCGGGCCGGTTCTGAAGTTCCAATACTGGTGAGTTAGCACGGAGGCTAACTGCTAACAGAGAGCTAACAGAGAGCTAACAGTTAGCATCGTAAGGTTAAACATAACTTTAATTATGACGTCACCTGATTATGATGTCAGTGTTCTGTGTGTGTGGACTGACCCACCTGACAGGTGTTCTGTGTGTGTGGACTGACCCACCTGACAGGTGTTCTGTGTGTTGACTGACCCCACCTGACAGGTGTTCTGTGTGTGGACTGACCCCACCTGACAGGTGTTCTGTGTGTTGACTGACCCCACCTGACAGGTGTTCTGTGTGTTGACTGACCCCACCTGACAGGTGTTCTGTGTGTTGACTGACCCCACCTGACAGGTGTTCTGTGTGTTGACTGACCCCACCTGACAGGTGTTCTGTGTGTTGACTGACCCCACCTGACAGGTGTTCTGTGTGTTGACTGACCCCACCTGACAGGTGTTCTGTGTGTTGACTGACCCCACCTGACAGGTGTTCTGTGTGTTGACTGACCCCACCTGACAGGTGTTCTGTGTGTTGACTGACCCCACCTGACAGGTGTTCTGTGTGTGGACTGACCCCACCTGACAGGTGTTCTGTGTGTTGACTGACCCCACCTGACAGGTGTTCTGTGTGTTGACTGACCCCACCTGACAGGTGTTCTGTGTGTGGACTGACCCCACCTGACAGGTGTTCTGTGTGTGGACTGACCCCACCTGACAGGTGTTCTGTGTGTTGACTGACCCCACCTGACAGGTGTTCTGTGTGTTGACTGACCCCACCTGACAGGTGTTCTGTGTGTTGACTGACCCCACCTGACAGGTGTTCTGTGTGTGTGGACTGACCCACCTGACAGGTGTTCTGTGTGTGGACTGACCCACCTGACAGGTGTTCTGTGTGTGGACTGACCCCACCTGACAGGTGTTCTGTGTTTTCAGTATCTCCTGAGGGTACAGCAAAGTGTTCCAGGAGTACTCACGAGCCATCAGCCAGCTGTACCCGGACATCCGCATTGAGGGAGAAAACTACCCCCCAACCCCCTTCAACAGGTGGGTAAACTATCTTCAACAGGTGAGCTCTGACATAAGGTAACATGGGCTAGAGCCCAGTGAACCCTTGTGTGTGTTCACACACCTGGCCAATAAAGTGATTCTGACCTCCTGTAAACCGGGTCTACCCGTGGTCCACCTGTAAACCAGGTCCACGTGTAAACTGGGTCCACCTGTGGTACACCTGTAAAACTGGGTCCACCTGTGGTCCACCTGTAAAACTGGGTCCACCTGTGGTCCATCTGTAAACCGGGTCCACCTGTAAAACTGGGTCCACCTGTAAACCGAGTCCTGTGTGTCCTCAGGTGTGTTGGGAACCTGGTCTCCTACCTGAAGCTGCTCTCCATCCTACTCATCATCAGCGGTCAGAACCCGTTCATCCTGCTGGGCCTCGACACTCCACGGGCCTGGACCTGGAGTCAGGACAACAAGGTAGCTGTTACCATGGTAATGCAAGCTTGAGCTGGTTACCACGGAACAGGTGTAACTCCATCACTGTGTTTCAGATCTTCTCCTGTCTGATGGCCTTCTTCCTCTGCAACATGATGGAGACTCACTTCCTGTCTACGGGAGCCTTCGAGGTCACTCTGAACGGTGAGTTCTGATTGGTTCACACCATGACATCACCATGACATCACCATGACCAGTGGGAACCACACATACAAACACGTCTGTCTCCAGCAGGTTTCTTCTTCTTCAGTTAGAGTCTCCTCGCTCCTGTTGCTCTCCTCCCTCCTGTTGCTCTCCTCGCTCCTGTTGCTCTCCTCGCTCTGTGTCAGTCGTGGTTTCTTTGACTCAGTCAGCTGACCTTGTAGTCGTGCTTGCCATCACTCACATCACTTCCTGTTTCCTGTCTCTTAGACGTCCCTCTGTGGTCGAAGCTTCAGTCGGGTTATGTCCCGAACATCCAGGAGATCTTCCAGATCCTCGACAACCACCTGAAGATGAACCAGGTGGACCCCATGAGCTTCACCTCCTCGTAGACCTACAGCCCAGGTAAACACAGACAGACAGGTAAACAAAGACCGATAAATACAGGTAACCTCTTCACCTGTCAGTCTCTCTCACCTGCCTCTCTCTGTCACCCGTCTCTTTCTCTCTCTAACCTGTCTCTCTCACACCTGTCTGTCTCACACCTGTCTCTTTCTCTCTCTCTCTCTCTCTCTCTCTCTCTCTCTCACCTGTCTCTCTCACACCTGTCTCTCTTTCTCTCTAACCTGTCTCTCTCACACCTGTCTCTTTCTCTCTCTCTCTCTCTCTCTCTCTCTCTCTCTGTCTCTCACATGTCTCTCTCTCACACCTGTCTCTCTCTCTGTCTCTCTCTCTCTGTCTCTCACATGTCTCTCTCTCACACCTGTCTCTCTCTCTGTCTCTCACATACCTCTCTCTAATCTGTCTCTCTCGCTTATCTCTCTCTTTCGCCTGTCTCTCTCTCTCACCTGTCTCTCACCTGTTTCTCTCTCTCTCTCAGCCGTACTGTGTTCAGGTGTCCAGTGGGGCATTTGGACGTTGGCGTTCATGAAGGTTCGGTCTTAAAGCAGACTCTGCGAGGCCCTGCCGGATGTCCCCTGCCACGAATGGAGCGCTCCCTCTGCACCAGAACACAGCTCAGCACTACTGTACTCATGATGCACCAGCTGTTCTCTCGGACCGTTCTGGACTCGTCGGTTCTGGTTCTTTGGTTTTATTTATTCATAGTTCAGCAGGAACACAAACACGGTACCACTGTTTCTGGACAGGAAGTGATGTAACGAAAATAAATTGTGATGATGTCACAATGACTCATCTGTTTTTTGGTGGCGTTGAATCTGTGAAATGTCTGAAACAATAAAAGTCATCAACATGAAACACCTCAGGCTTTTAATGTGAAAACAGGAAGTGGCTCAATTTCATTCAGAGAAAGATAAGATAAGATAATACTTTATTTATCCCACAACGGGGAAATTCACTTGTTAACAGCAGCAAAAAAAAGAATCAAGGAGGGAAACACAAGTGTACATATTTACAAAAAGTACTAAAGTAGAATGTGCAGATTTAAGAATGTGCAGATTTACAAAAGAAGTACTAAGGTAGAACATAAACGAAAAAAACAAAACAAACAAGAACAAAAAATAGCAATGGGACATGAACAGGAGACTACAACATGATCAGGTGCAGGTGTTGTAAAGTCTCACAGCAGCAGGGATGAAGGACCTGCTCCTCCTTCTTACACCGTGGTTGTAGCAGTCTGCTGCTGATGATGGAGCTGCTCAGAGCCCCCACAGTGTCATGTAGGGGGTGAGAGGGGTTGTCCATGATGGATGTCAGCTTAGCTAACATCCTCCTCTCACCCACCTTCTCTGTGGAGTCCAGAGGACAGTCCAGGACAGAGCTCGCTCTTCTAATAAGTCTATTGAGTCTGCTTCTGTCCCTGTCCGTGCTGCCCCCTCTCCAGCAGACCACAACATAAAAGATGGATGAGGCCACCACAGAGTCGTAAAAAGTCCTGAGAAGAGCCCTGCATACTCCGAAGGACCTCAGCCTCCTCAACAGGTGGAGACGACTCTGGCCCTTCTTGTAGAGAGCATGGGTGTTGTCAGTCCAGTCCAGTTTATTGTTGAGGTGAACACCCAGGAATCTGTAGCTCTGCACCACCTCTATGTCCGATCCCTGGATGTTCACCGGTGTGAAGTGGGATGCTTTCCTCTGGAAGTTTATGATCATCTCCTTTGTCTTGCTGGTGTTGAGCTGAAGCTGGTTTAGCTCACTCCAGCTGACAAAGTCCCTGATGATCGTCCTGTATTCCAGATCGTCCCCCTCTGAAACACGTCCAACGACGGCTGTGTCATCGGAGAACTTCTGGATGTGGCAGTGGGTGGTGTTGTGGGTGAAGAGGTAGGGGGAGAGCACCGTACCCTGAGGGGCACCTGTGCTTCAGAGCACCACGTCAGACACACAGTGCTGGAGCTTCACAAACTGTGGTCTGTTGGTGAGGTAGTCTGTAGTCCACGCAGCCAGGTGTTGGTCTACTCCCACACTTTCCATCTTCACTCTGAGCAGTGAAGGTTGGATGGTGTTAAAAGCACTGTAGAAGTCAAAAAACATGACCCTCACAGTGCTCCTGCTGTCCACCAGGTGGAGCAGCGATCTGTGCAGCAGGCATAGTACTGCATCATCCACCCCGATCCCGAGTTCAGGCACCTAGTCGACAGTTTTGTGAAGTGGTGTGGGGAGAACCACCTGCAGCTGAACGTGGTGAAGACGAAGGAGATGCTGGTGGACCAGGAGAAACAAGCCCCTGCCTTCTCCTGTCAGCATCAGTGGGACAGATGCTGGCAAAATTGCTGCCATGGACAATCTCTCTCACCCCTCCACACAACACTGGACAAACTAAAGAGCAGCTTCAGCAACAGACTCAATCACCCTGCTGCTCTTAGGAACGATACAGGACATCGTTCCTCCCAACTGCAATAACAACTCATCTGCCTCTGTCAGAGCTACTATCACAGAACTGCACTAAATCTACCTGTCACCTTTGCACTGTGTAACCTGTACAACACTCTGCTCCAAATACTGGAACATATACTTCATATTACATGTGATATGTGTTTAATATAAACCGTATTGATATTATATATTGTATTTATACAATATTCTTGTCTTTTTGCACATTCTTTTCTTTCTGTTTACATATTCTTATACTTGTAGTATATTATTTATAGTGTTTTTTTGTAATTTATTTATTTCAAGACAGGGACAGCGCACAATAAGACATTAATCTTGTACAACAAGAGAATATGCATTGTGTCAGGTTCTAGCAGACTGCTATTTTCCACCTGTAGTCACTGGGCAGGTTGATGGAATAATACATAGAAAATCAGTATAGAAAAAGAAAATTATTATATTTATTATTATAAATTATTAAATAAAATAACAGAACAAGGCATAGAGACAATATATAAAATAGATCAATAGAAACATGGAAGCAGATTCAATAGGACAGGACAGGCTGCCCCCAACACA
>NC_040011.1:9940874-9970874 GCF_000972845.2 Larimichthys crocea | reverse complement strand
CACCAAGGCTAGCAGGACGGCTAACATTAGCAGGACGTCTGATGGTGACTCCGCCCCCACAGAGACCATCGACGTGATGGACAACACAGAAGACAGTCAGTACACGAGTTATTCATCTTCATCTTCATCATCATCATCAGGTCAATAATCAGCCATGTGTGTTCAGGTGTGGAGGAGGTCGTGGATCTCACCTGTGAGGGATCAGAAGCTACTGTGGTTGACCTGACCCACAACGACTCAGTACTGGTACTGGTACCACCAACACACTGACAAACACACACTGATACACAGCTGTGTCTGAGCTGATTAAACAAACTCTTCTTTTTCTTTTGATGCTCCTGTGATGATCCAGCTGGTGGACGAAGGTAAACTTTATTTCTTTTGTGTCAGTTGTCATGTTTAAATAAAGTTTCACATCATTAAACAGTTAATGTTTCATTGACAGTTTAAAAAAAGTTTCATTGACAGGTGTATGTCTGCATGTCTTCCTTCAGGTCCTCAGAACAGGAGAGTCACAACAGGTGAGAGTTATGTCGTCAGCAGTGATGAAGACGAGGACACTCCCCCTGTCCTCAACGCTGCAGTAACGTCCTCACTACAGACCAACAGCTCCTCCAGGTAACCATCGCAGGTCACAGACTGATCCATCGCAGGTCACAGACTGATCCATCGCAGGTCACAGACTGATCCATTGCAGGTCACAGACTGATCCATCACAGGCTGGTCTGTAGTGATCAGTCGACTCTGTCTCTTTCAGGTCGATTCCGGGGATGATCAGCTGTCCTGTCTGTCTGGACTCGTACTCTGAGGTGAGACTCAAACACACCTGAGATCTGGACCAGGTGTAAAGACGGAGAGCAGCTCTCTGTCAGCGTTCCTGCTTAACGAACACTCCTCATGTGAACTTGAACACGTTAATTTAATGACGCACACGTAACAAACATGTTAATTTATTGACCTGAACATCCAGTCCAGACTGAAGACTTCCTTATTTGTGATTGGTCATTTGCTGAGGACTCCACCTCTGACCATTGTCATGTGGCCTGTTAGGTCAGTGTTCTGGACTTCTGTGTTCTGATTGGCTGTCCTGTCCTACACAGATCATAGAGAGTGGCCGATTGGTCGTTTCCACTAAATGTGGTCACGTGTTCTGCAGCCAGTGTCTGAGAGACGCTCTGACATCATCACACACCTGTCCCACCTGCAGGAAGAGACTCACCCACCGCCAATACCACCCCCTTTACATCTGATCACCATGGCATCGCTGTGACATCACACACCTGAGCTGCTGCTGTTCTCCAGTGATGTCACCAGTGACATCATCAGATGTTTTTTTTTTTTTTTTCAAAGACTTTGTTTTATCCTGATCGATGTACAGTACTGATGATTGATTATTGATTAGTTAGTTCTGATGTTTCGTTGATTAAATGTGTCAGTTTCAATAAATCACTTCTGTTCAAATCTGTTTGTTTACAAAACAACAACAGGTGAGTCAGAGAGGTCACATGACACTATCAGTCCTCATGTGTCTCTGTCAGTCATCGTTGTGTCAGTCCTCATCTGTCTCTGTTGGTCCTCGCCTGTCTCTGTCCAGGTTCAACCGATCCTTGTGCAGCCACCATGCAGCTCTGACGAATAACGGCAAGGAAACAAACTGAGCGTGCTCTGTTCAGCCCCAAGCACGTTGTCCTCTGTTTATTTCTGGTTCTGACTCACCCTGACTGGTTCAGCAGAACCCTGTGGTCCATTAACTAGGTTCTGTTGTTGGTCCCTGACCCTGTCACTCTTTCAACTTTATTGTCCAGCCCTGATGCATTCTGGGAGCATGGTGTGTTTGTGTTTATCCTGTGACTCTGACTCACACATCACAAGGCCAATGACTCACCTTCACCTGACACCAACTCTGCTGCTGATTGGCTGCAGGAACATCCAGTATTGTGATGTCACACCTTCTGGAAACAACCAGAACAGATTTCAAACCTGCGGTCAGCTTCAATGAGTCGATAAAATAACAAACATCTTTATTTACAAACTTTATTTTATTACATTTCATCTTCTGAACTTATACATTTGATTTAATTTTTTTTATTGTTGATCAATATTTTAGTCTCATGATGACGCAGCACATTTTCCTCATACTGTTCACGTGACTCAGGGGAACTTCCCTCTTTGGAAAGCGCCTCGTCATTCCTCGGCCTCTGATTGGCCGTCAGGGCGGGACTCCGTCAGCGAACCAACGGTAGGCCGCGTCAATGTTTACTTCTGGTGACGTTTATCGCATACGTAAACATAAAGAAGAGGAGCGTTTTCCAAGCTGCGTCACTAAGTTTCTCACTTCGTTTGTAAAAGTTCTGTTAGAGTCCGGTTCCGTCCGTTTGGTCCAGTCTGCTCGGTCCAGAGTCTGTTTTACTTGTTTCGGCTCAGTGTCTGCAGTGCCCCGGAGTCTGCTTCAGGATGTCGGTGACTGTGAAGGTTTACCTGCTGGGGAAAGATGAGGCGGTGAAAGAGGTCCGGAGGTTCGCGGTGGATCAGGACGTGTCCAGCAGCTTCGAGTACCTGAACCGCAAAACTGCAGGAGTGTTTAACAATGTGAAGGACTTTAACATGTTCTACAGAGGTAAATGTATAATTATTATAACATGTATAGGTACAACATACAGAAGTTAATATATTTATAAATACACATATAAATATATAAATGTAATAATGTTTGAGGAGTGTTTGATAACCATCAGGTTTGTTTAAACTGAGTTTAGCCTGAGATGACTGACACCTGTGTGGGCGGGGCCTGTGAGCTCAGGTGTGATGATGATGATGATGATGATGATGATGATGATGATGTTTCAGATGAAGATGGAGACCTGGTGGCCTTCTCCTCTGATGATGAACTAATGATGGGTTTGGCCTGCATGAAAGACACCACCTTCCGCGTCTACATCAAAGGTACAAATACCTGAACCTTACCTGATCATGACCTGAACTTTACCTGAACCTTACCTGATCATGACCTGAACTTTACCTGAACCATACCTGATCATGACCTGAACTTTACCTGAACCTTACCCGATTGTTACTTGAATATTACCTGAACATTACCTGATTGCTACCTGATCATGACCTGAACCTTAACTGATTGCTACCTGAATGTTACTTGAACATTACCCGAACGTTACCTAAACCTTACCCGATCGTTACTTGAATATTACCTGAACAATACCGGATTGTTACCTGAACCGTACCTGAACATAACCTGATTGTTACCTGAACCGTACCTGAACATTACCTAATCATTAAAGTTATGTTGATGACTTTCAGAGAAGAAGGAGCACCGCCGTGACTTCCCTCTTCACGCCTTCCCTCCCTTCACCTTTGGACATCCTCCTCCTCCACCCGGAGCTCCTCTGGGCCCGCCCCCTCATATGGCCCCGCCCCCCGCCCTGCACCCTAATGTCACCTGTGACGGCTGTGAGGGTCCCGTGGTGGGAACTCGCTTCAAGTGTTCGGTTTGCCCGAACTACGACCTGTGCTCCGCCTGCCAGGCTCGAGGGACACACACTGAGCATGCTCTGCTGCCTATCTGGCACCCGCTGCAGGTGAGCTGCCGCCTATGCCAACAGGTGATGCCACAGTATACCTGTCCTGTGACATCACTAGTTGGCGGTGGGTGTGGCCAGACTTTTACATTACATTACATTACATTACATTGCGTTTAGCAGACGCTTTTATCCAAAGCGACTTACAGAGGAGGACCTAAGCTGACAAAGGTGTAAAGGACACAGAGTAGTTGTTAGTTTTGTTAGTGTTGTTAGGCAGGGAAGCATTCTGGAAACAGAAAGGTTTTTACAAGTTTTTTAAAGGTAGAAAGGGATGTTGAAACCATTCAGTCGATTATTAGTCAGTGTTTCTATGCTTTAATTTTGAAATCCGTGCTTTGTGACTGCAGTGGTTTCCTCGGGGGAAGTGGATGAAGAGGATGAGACACTGCATGTGGAACCAGAACCAGAACCAGAACCTGAGTCAGGACCAGGACCAAGACCAGGACCAGCCCGGATCCTCCAAACCTGCTGCTGACAGCAGCACCCCCTCTTGTCAGTAATCTAATCAGTGATCAATAAACTGAGTTTAATGACTCATCAGTGACATCATCACTGACCTTTGACCCCTTTGCAGCCTCACAGGCCAACGTGGACTTCCTGAAGAATATTGGAGAGGGCGTGGCCGCCATGTTGAGCCCACTGGGTGAGTGATGTCATTGGCCCAGGTTCAGCAGCCTGCACAGGAAGTGATGTCAAACACTCAAACAGGAAGTGATGTGTTTCCACAGGTATCGACGTGGACATTGATGTGGAGCATGAGGGCCAGAGGACCAAGGTGACTCCGCCCCCTCAGGGAGCGGCGTCAAAGGTAGACATGGATGTGGGTGGGGCCAGTGATGGGGGCGGAGTCAGTGGTGGAAGTGGAGCAAATGATGTGGGTGGAGCCAGCAGTGATGGTGGAACCAGCAGCGAGGGGTTAAAGGTCAGTTTGTTACCTGAGCTTCAGGTAACTATTAACTCAATGACTGAATCAAACTGTTACCATGGAAACAGGCCCACAAGTCCGGTCTAAATGTAGACCACTAAACTGACCCGGTCTGTGCTCTCCAGGTGAGCAGAGACTCTGACGAGGAATGGACTCACCTGAGCCCGAGAGAGGTCGACCCCTCCACTGGAGAGCTGCAGTCCCTTCAGCCTAGGGACCAGGACCAGAACCAGGATCCCCCGTCAGGACAGCAGGGTCCACCATCAGGACCAACAGGTCTGAGGGAGGCAGCTCTGTACCCTCACCTGCCTCAAGGTAAGACAGTTGGCCTCCGCTGAGGCTTGGATTGTTGTGATGACATCACCTTTGACATCACCTCTGACCCTCCACAGAGGCCGACCCCCGCCTGGTGGAGTCCCTGTCTCTGATGCTGTCGATGGGCTTCACAGATGAAGGCGGCTGGCTGACTCGTCTCCTTCAGGCCAAAAACTTCGACATCAGCGCCGCACTCGACGCCATCCAGTACGCCAAACAGCTCCGCCCACACCAGCCCTGATGTCATCGTCATGTCACCGCTAATCTCATCATCTTACTTAACCAATGACATAAAACATGTTATACCTGTCAGATTGTTAAAAGTAATCTGATTACTGTTAATTAATACTCTGATAGTCTTCTTCAGTTATTGTTTGTTGATCAATAAAAACTTTAACGAGTTTTGTGTCTTCAGCTTCATTTGAATAATTTGAACGTCACTGTGATGTCACAAAAACAAATGAGTCTTCATGTAATGATTAAAATAATTTATTAACTAAACAGAATTAATTAATCTGATCAACTGGTTGATTGATCAGCTGGTCAGAAACGCTCAGCTGATTTCAGGAAGTCGTTGTTGAAGTCAAACTCCTCCCCACTCTGAAACATGGAGGAAACAGGAAGTGATGGGCGGGGTCTGGAGAGAGGCGGGACCTGACTCCACCCACAGACTGAAGGCTCCTCCCCCTTCTTCACCTGTCCATCGGTACTGAAGAACTGAGCCCAGCGGCTGACCTGACTGGTCAACAGACGCGGAGGACTGGACCGGTTCAGACTGGTTCTGGGTCCATTTGTCTGTAGACAGAACTGATATTTACTGTCACTTCCTGTGTAGGTCAGGTGACATCACACATGATGATGTCATCAGGTTACCTGTCCAGGTATCCAGCTCTCCTGTCCTCCGTCTGTCTGTCCTCCTGGTCTCTTCCTCTTCCTGCTGGAAAAAAACTCATCTGTGAATTTGACTTAATGAATTAATTAAACAGTAATTTTGTTAATTAGTTTAATTAATTAAACAGTAATTTTGTTAATTAGTTTAATTAAACACTAACTTGTTAATTAGTTTAATTAAACACTAATTTGTTAATTAGTTTAATTAATTAAACATTAATTGCAGACAGAGGTGACTTCATCGACATCAGTTGACATCACACCTGTCAATCTTCTGGTTTCCATGGAGCTGTTTGTCCGTCAAAACATCCTCCTCCTCTGGCTCCGCCTTCTCGGGTGTGTCCAGGTATTTGCTCCAGCAGCTCACCTGAGTCTGTGTCACCTGGAGACGAACAAAGACGACTAACAACAACGTGTGCGTTCACCTCTGTGTGTGTGTGTGTGTGCACGTCTGTTTACCTCTGTGTGTGTTTACCTCTATGTGTGTGTGTGTGTGTGTCTGTGTGTGTTTACCTGTCTGTGTGTGTGCGTGCACGTCTGTTTACCTCTGTGTGTGTGTGCGCGCGTCTGTTTACCTCTGTGTGTGTGTGTGTGTGTCTGTGTGTGTTTACCTGTCTGTGTGTGTGCGTGCGTGCACGTCTGTTTACCTCTGTGTGTGTGTGCGCGTCTGTTTACCTCTGTGTGTGTGTGTCTGTGTGTGTGCGTGTTTATCTCTGCGTGTGTGTGTTTGTGTGTGTTTACCTTTTGTGTCTGTGTGTGTGTGTACCTGTGTGTGTGTACCTGTGTGTGTGTGTGTGTGTGTGTGTGTGGTCACCTGGGTGTTGTCCTGTTCTTCAGGTCTGTCCTCTCTTTCTGCCTCAGCCTGCTCCCTGTTAACAACCAAACAGGTGAAAAAAAAAACAGGTGTGAACAGGTGACACCTGGGTAAACAGGTTAGCTGCTGTGTATTGTGGTTGGTTACCATAGCGACCAGGTGTCACGCTCCTGTTCATCCATCTTGGCTCCTCTCATGGCGTTCAGTTTCTGAACATGGCGTCTACAGTCGGCCCCGGAGCCCCGCCCAAACTCCTGACAACCAATGAGAACACAGCACAGCATGGTGAACCTCTGAACACCTGTCCTTACCTGTTGATCCAAATCAGCTGGCACAGTGATTCTGTTACCACGGTAACAGACCCTGCCCCTTTGTTTGTCAATGAGTTCCAGGTGTTCTCACCTTCAGCAGAGACTGTTTGTGTCCGCAGACCTTACACGTCCACCTGCTCACCTTCTTTACCTGACAGACACAGCACAGGTAATAACTGACGACATGAAATTAACATAATTAATAATTAAAACCAAAGAGATCAGGACAACAGCTGTTAGCATGTAGCTGGCTGTTAGCCTGTAACTGACTGTTAGCCTGTAGCTGGCTGTTAGCCTGTAGCTGGTTGTTAGCATGTAGCTGGCTGTTAGCATGTAGCTGGCTGTTAGCCTGTAGCTGGCTGTTAACATGTAGCTGGTTGTTAACATGTAGCTGGTTGTTAACATGTAGCTGGTTGTTAGCCTGTAGCTGGCTGTTAACATGTAGCTGGCTGTTAGCATGTAGCTGGCTGTTAGCATGTAGCTGGCTATTAACATGTTAACATGTAGCTGGCTATTAACATGTAGCTGGCTGTTAGCTTGTAGCTGGTTGTTAACATGTAGCTGGCTGTTAGCATGTTAACATGTAGCTGGTTGTTAGCATTTAGCTGGCTATTAACATGTTAGCATTTAGCTGGTTATTAGCTTGTAGCTGGTTGTTAGCATGTAGCTGGCTGTTAGCCTGTAGCTGGTTGTTAGCTTGTAGCTGGCTGTTAGCCTGTAGCTGGCTGTTAGCCTGTAGCTGGCTGTTAGCCTGTAGCTGGTTGTTAGCTTGTAGCTGGTTGTTAGCATGTAGCTGGCTGTTAGCATGTTAACATGTAGCTGGCTGTTAGCCTGTAGCTGGTTGTTAGCATGTAGCTGGCTGTTAGCATGTAACAGGCTGTTAGCCTGTAGCTGGCTGTTAGCATGTAGCTGGTTGTTAGCATGTAGCTGGCTGTTAGCCTGTAGCTTTGTTACCTGTTGAACCTGGAAGCTCTGACAGGAAAAACACCTGACGACGTGAAACTCCTGGACCATGTCGGACAGGTTCAAACGGTTCTTGTTGGTTCTGGTTTCGATCGACCGAATCCGTTTTCCCGGGTCTAAAGTTTGAAGCGCGGTGACGTCACGCTGTGCGTCACAGCTCTTCCGGCAGAGTAGACGTGGTTAAGGTGAAGGGTGCTGCCCCCCACAGGCCATCCGTATAACTGCACCGGTACATGTTTGTGTGTTTGTCCAGCAGGTGGCAGCAAGGTAATGTAGGTATTGGTACCATCAGGTACCATCAGGTACCATCAGGTGTGCTGTCTGAGGAATATCTCTGTGGCTGTTTGTTTATATATGTTATATATATATATTTGAAACGCTTTGTTGAATCAAATCATATCTGTCCTAACTGAGAAGAAAACAGTTAGTTTTTAGTTTTGTTGTAATAATGTAATTCTAGTGTATGTTTTGTGCTATACTGGCGCCTGAACTGTTTATCATCCACCTGTCCAGCTGCTTCACCCAACACCAGCAGGAGAACGCCCCGGTTGGATTCGGCTTCTTCTTTTATCATCCACAGGTGTGAGGACATCTGGAGCTGTCACCGTCACATAAGGTAGGCCTGTGTGTAGTGCTGCAAAGGAACTAAGGCACCATTCATAAAATTGTGCATAAAAATTGGTAAAAATCCCCAAAATGAGTATTGATTATTAACTTTATTAACTTTGTGACATTCAAGTGTCAGCTCATGAGGCTGTTGCGAAATCAGCTGAAGTGAACGGTAACACAGATGAATCAAAGAGAAATGTGTTAAAACATTAACTGATAAGACATTAGAAGAAAAGTTGGACAGGAAGGCTAAACTAAAAAATCCAATTCAACATGACACCGCATTTCTTGTGCCCCAGCAGCCAATGCAGCGTCTACTCTTTATTATGTCTATGCAGCCAGGTACAGCCAGGTACAATCAGATACAATCAGATACAATCAGGTACTGTCAGGTACAGCCAGGTACAGCCAGGTACAATCAGATACAATCAGGTACTGTCGGGTACAGCCAGGTACAGTTAGGTACAGCCAAGTACAGTCATGTACAATCAGATACAATCAGGTACAGCCAGGTATAGTTAGGTACAGTCAAGTACAGTCATGTACAATCAGATACAATCAGGTACAGCCAGGTATAGTTAGGTACAGCCAGGTACAGCCAGGTACAGTCAGGTACAGGTGTATTGTCAGAGAAAAAGCAGACTCATTTTTGATCAGTGTTGCTGTGTGTGATGAACACACAGGAACAACTCAAAGCAGAATTAACAATAAATATGAATTTAGAAAATGCAGGCCAGACATCATGTAGTATATAAATCATTTTCTGTTTGTTTCCTTAAAGATGGAAAATTTTGCAGTATCACAGTTGTAGAGGAGAAAGACCAGACTCTCCACACAGCCTCCATCAGCTGTTTAGATTTTGTATGAGAACAAATCATTTATTGTAAATAACTGAACACAACTCATCCAAACAGATGAAAACCAGCTGTGAAAGTGAGTTGTTTGTTTGAAAGTGAGTTTTTATTCACTTCATCAACAAACTTAATTTTCTTTATATGTATTTAACTTTGTACTTATTTAACTTTATATTTATTTATCTTATTATTTAACTTTATATTCATTTAACTTCATATTATTTATTCTTGTATTTATTTATCTAAAATGTATTCATATTTATTTTTATGTTTTATTAATTTCAATTTAGTTTTATTTCTAAATGTGTTCAGTTTA
Source organism: Larimichthys crocea (assembly GCF_000972845.2). NCBI lineage: Eukaryota > Metazoa > Chordata > Actinopteri > Sciaenidae > Larimichthys > Larimichthys crocea. Next base: position 9,961,280 of record NC_040011.1, on the reverse strand, counting down.
GAAAGACAAAGATGAACATCAACAATGATATAACAGTACCACAGTAGCAGAGGGGGTCTGTTTCCAGAACCAGAACCAGGAGCCGGTTGTGTTTTCTCTTCTGCGGTTTCATACTGAAGTCATGCAGCAAGGCTCATCTGTCCTGAATTAACAGCCGCTGTCATTCATCTCTACAAAAACAGACTATAACAGACTGGAGACACCAACCTGCAGCTGAAACTGGATCTTTATGAACCAAAGGTTAGCTGAACGTTAGCTGAACGTTAGCTGTAGGTATCAAACTGCTGTAGGATGAAAATAAAACCAACATCAAACCCAAGAGAAGTTTGATGGAGACTGACAGAAAGTCAAAGCGTCTGATGTAATTAAATAAAATGAGTTGATTCAATAAATTAATAATAAATATATATATTAAACATAATAAAAATGTTCATGATGTTTTTCTAAGATGAAGTTACAATCAAAATACTTGCTCAGATTTCTGCAGCATCTAAAGTTATGGTTCACTTCAATGTTTAAAGTTTAAACAAACACAACGTTCACTTCAGTTAAAATAAACAAGACTGATCTTATATAATCATATATGTACTTCTGTATATCTCCTTTCTCACCTTCAGACCACTCAAAACGCTTTCATCATATACTGATGACATTAGCTGTCATGCAAGGTGCCAACTGCTCATCAGTTTTAGGAGCTAACCATTCATACACATTTGAACACTGATGGTGAGGCCTTCGGGAGCAGTTTGGGGTTCAGTATCTTCAACTGGAGGAGTCAGGGATCAAACCGCCAATCATCTGATTAGTGGACGACCTGCTCTGCCTCCTGAGCCACAACCTACTAAAGTGTATTAACACAGAGAAGATCATATTCTCGGTGTTTGAAGTAAAGGTCAGAGATTCTCACACACACATATTTTTCATACTTTAAGTTCAGTTGTTTCTCTTCACAAGCTCAAAAACCCTCTTAATTTCATGTCTGTTGTTCATGTCAGTTGACGTGTCTGTGCAAACCAGTGTACAGACTGACATTGTGGTGAAGATTCTGGGGTTTAGTTTATGTAGGTGTGTTATTTTTCCCTCCACAGGAGACTTAAGGTTCACTCTGTGAGGCTTTCACAGCGTCACATTAAACGCAGCAAAAAGGAGCTCTGTTTCAGTTGGACCCGGGTTCTGTTGACCTCACCTGGACCACATTAATATTTCAGAGCTCTGATCCTCCTTCAGCAGCAGTGAGGAAACGTGCATGCAGGAAACGTGCACGCAGGAAACGTGCACAGATTACAGATGATTTAAATTGACGCTTTGCAAACCAGCAGAGAGTTGAACCCAGACTGAACCCTGAGCCCTCTGAACGGGCCATTATTCAGAACTACACACACACTTTTCATTTTTTTCAGCTTTATTTTACAAAACAGTAAAAACTTCATCAGGTCACTCTATGTTTGAATTCTTCTGTTCGGGGGTTCAAACCTGCGACATGCTGCAGGACAACAACAAAAACACTGCAAAAATTTGACATGTGAAAGTTCAAAAAAGTGACTTTTGGTCAAAGCTAGTTTTTTTTACCAGTACACAGAAATAAAAACAGTCTGGTAATTTTTTTTTTTTTTTTTTTAAAGATTTCTTCTTCTGTCGACAAACTGACGTCTGACAAAGAAGAGAAATCCTCCTCAGAACCTCACACTTCGATTCATCTCATTTGTTCCTATTTGGTGTTGGCCCACCTTGTCTCCTTCACTTAGTGGTTTCCTACATTTCCCACAATGCCATGTTTAATTTTTATACATTCCCATGACTCTAACAGGTGGTTGAACTAGTTACTGTTAAATGTTAAATTCTTGTTTTATTAAACACACAAACTTTTAACTCGGTGAAAAAAAAAGTCAGGACCATGTCAAACCAGTCATCATCCTCCGTGTCTGTGAAGTGAAACAACCTGCAGTTCCTCTTGTTGTCCACCTGAGGCTGGCTCCAGAAGTGAGTCAGTCTCCATAAGTCCCCATGTCCAAATGTCCAACTTCACAGCAGAAATAAACATGTTTACAGCCTGGGACAAAAAACAGTTTTGGTCTCTGTAGCTAATTTCCCCGTTCATGACAACTGTACTGAGGGTGAATTTATATACAACTCACCTGTTCACATTATATTAAGGCTTAAAGTTATGCAGGGTTAAGAGCGTGGACGCTTTGATTGACAGGTGGGTGTCATCACACTGATCAGTATTTGGACCAACCCGGCTCTGAAGCAGATCTGTAAACACATTTCTATGTACTGACATGTTGACAACCTGTTCTGTTTGTTTCACGGCGTTTGTTTGATGAATTGTTGAATCGTTTTTTGGTGTTGGAGGATCTCAGGAGGATTTTTCTGTCTGCCATCTTTGACACTTTGACCACATGTCTGTTCTTCAGACATTCTTCAGATGTTCAGCTGACGTTCTTCAGACATCCAGTTCTTCTTCTCGAGTTTTTTACTGACTCTTGTTCATCGTCCTGCTGGAGCGACTCCGGACCACCTTCTGGAAGAGATCATCTGTGAAAACAGAAAATGCACATCAGAAAACGTGAAGTCAGAGGAAGTACAGGAAACCTTTCAAAATAAGACAAGCTGACCGTTCTTGAATCTCTTGGCGTCGGCCTGTGAGACAGAAAGAAGAATACTGTATTAACATGAGTGTCGGAATATGGGTCTGATCTGGATCAGGACTTCTGAGTTCTGCTGATCCGGTTTCATTGCTCATGACTCACCAAAGAGGATGCAGCCGGTCTGAGAAGAGCTGCAGGTCCATCAGCCTGTTCCCGGTCCCGGTCCACCTTCGGAGCTGCAGAGACACAAACTGCACTCAGTCACTGAGATCAGACATGATGACTCTCCACATACATGTGGTCAGTGTAGTACTGTGAGGTTCTGATCCAGAGAAACCAGAGGGACCAGGACCTGGTCCATCAAACTGAAAGTCACATCAAGATCTGGACTCACGTAGAGGTTTGATGATGCTGTTGACAGCGTGGACGACTCCATTAGTCGCCATCAGGTCTGCGTCGGCCACTGGGACTTTGTTGACATACACAGTGTAGTTCCTCTGAAACAGAGAGCAGCTATCAGAACTTCTGATCCAAGTTTAAACAGAGTTACTGAACAGAACTTGAACAGAACTGACCACGCCAAGCTCCAGCTTGTCTCCCTGCAGAGGTTTGATTCTGGTATGAGATCCAACTCCTCCGCTCACCAACATGCCCTCACCCAGATGATACCTGAGCACACCTGCCAGCTCCTGACGGTTACCTGGGAGACAGACAACACGCTGAGTCAGAGACAGGAAGACTGCACTGAGGACAGGGAGGACACATGCCATCATGCCGTCTGCTCTACATCAATTCAACAATTCAGTTTGAAACTTGTCAATCAATAAACGATTGCAACAATCACAACATAAAGTCAAACAAACTGAACTGATTTTGGGCGTTTGTCGAACAGAAGCAAGTTCTGTAAGAGAATCAGATCCTCTTTTCACCTTTTTATCTCTGATGTTTAGAAAGTTTCTCTGAATCACTGAAGTTATTGCTCCTGTTGATGTCTCACCCGTTAGATGCCATGTGTCTGTTATGGTTCAGTTTATTATGTCTTGGTTGTTGTGTTTTCTGTTTGTGCTCTTTCTGTTTCCCCCTCCTATTCCTGTTCTCCTGCAGAGCTGGTGTGTTGCAGGGGGTGTGGCTGGCTCCTCCCAGTAGCAGCAGTGGCTCACCTGTTCCCACTCAGCCCATTACCTCCACCTCATAAGCCTGGCCTTCACTCCTGCCCTTTGTCGGATTATTCCTTGCGCTTCCCCTTCATGCTACTCACCTGTGCTCCAGCTCCAGAAGAACTCCTCTCGCCAGCCTGCTCCCTGCCTCACCAGTCTGTCTAGTTTAGTTTCCTTGGTTTATGAAATTAAAGTAATTTTTGTTTTCACTCACCATTGTGTGTGTGTGTGTGAGTCTCTGCTCTGGGGTCCACATCTCTGCGAACTTAACAATGTCCTCCCCATCCTCCTTTGTACAGTCTGCATGTCTTTATTAGGCATCTGCAGCACTGACAGTTTATATAAACCCGATTAAAGTGCCATGTTGAGCGGACGGGAATGAATTGGCTGTGAGTCACGTAAACACAAAATATCCAGACCAAAGATGGAATTTAAGAGCTAGAGAGACAACCAGTCCAGTTTCCTTCAGTCCAACATGGCTCCCGGGGATGTATGAGTTCAGGCATCATCATTTAACACTGTTCTGCTCTGTGTCTGTACAAACACCACAGACAGTGTGTGGACCCGATCTGCCATCATCAGACTGGAACATGATGTTATGTTATGTTAAACTCACGCATCAGTCTGTTGAGCTCGAGCTGGTTTATGGCAGTGAAGGCATTGTTGGTCGGGGCAAAGAAGGTGAGCTCTCCTTGCTGGTTCAGCAGCTCCGTCATACCTGCAGTCTGGATGGCTCCAACCAGGAGGCTAAAACAACAAGGGGTGTGTTTGTTTGTTACACCTCTGTTAGACAGGTGGGAGGAGTCTTTCACCATATTTACAACAAACGTGTTTATTGAAACTATTTGATTGGCTCTGAGAGGCTGTTCCTTAATGCTGCGATCGGATTGGACTTCAGGAGTGTTTGTTTTTGTGACGTCACAAACAAATCAATATTCAAACAGAAGAACCTTAAGACCAGAATAGTGAGTCATAACAACTTACAAACAACTCCTCACGATACACAACATTGACAACTCAGCCAAGTGGTTGGTTGATTGATTCATTCATTTATTCATTAATTGATGTGATGTTTGCTCACCTGAAGCGGTCGTCTGCCTTAAGCACATCCATGACTGTCCCCGTTGGCGGACTGAGGACTTTGTCCACGGTGAACATGGTGCCATAACGTCCAGTCTTATCATGAGCAGCAATGCAAGCGTTCTCAATGCAGAGGTTCTACAAAGACACAGAGAACTTCTGAGAGGAGAGGAACAACATCTGATTGATCTCAGTGACTGATTGGATCCCAGCTGATGTCATCACTTTTGTCATAGTTGGACATATTTAATGAAATATTAAATTTCCTGTCTGTGTCTCGTTAATAAACAGAAGAAAAGAAGACTTTTCAAAAACACTAACGGACGTCTTTAAACTCTGGACTGAACTCTTAGAAACTCTGGACTCCTCATCATGACTCTGTCGGCAGCTGTTTTGTCAAAGCACACACACGGAAAGATTTAGCTGTCGTGGGAAACAGGAAACTTTTTGCGGTCTGCAGAGTTCATTACTGAGCAGAAATTTGAACCACCCACAAGTCCAAGACCTGAAACACGTGGAGCCGCTGTGGAGAACACCAGACACCACAGAGTGAAGATGGCGACGGCAATGATGCCATACTAAAAGCTTCAAAACGGTTGTCCACAAACCAACAGGACACATCCACAGCATGTTCAGACTCCACATGACAAGGGGCGGCCTGTCTAATACTGTGTGTCTGATGAGATATTCATCAGTTGTGTTTAACACTTAGGTATGATGTCTGTCATCCAGGTGTTGAGTTAACCAATTATTTTCCGTCCCTAACTGAAACCAAAGACACAGTATGCTTTAATAAATGCTAATGTTTAGCAGGAGTCATGTTTAACACGTTCACCATCTTAAATTAGCATGTTAGCTAGCATGCTAAAATTAGTCAGCTGAGGTTAATGGGAAGTCATTAGTAGTATTGGACATGTGGACCTGATGAAAAGTCAGAGGATCAATAACGTTATCAGAAGAAACATGAACGTCAACCACAATCATGAGACAGACGGACAAAGAGAAATAAACCTTCAGGTGTACCTTTGACAGCAGGCAAAAAATCATGCTGATTTTCTATTGGCTCATTTAAACCTGAATGAAGAAACATTTCTTACGTTTCTGTAGACGAACACTCTGAGTTTGAGTCCTCCGAGCGTCTCCAGCTCCTGACCGTGATACAGAGACTTGGAGGACAGCTGCTCCTTCACGATGTGATTGGTCATCAGCTTCCTCATTTCAGGCGTCATCGTCAGACTGCCTGTTAGAGAAACACTCGTACAGTCAGAGGCCACTTTATTAGGTACACCTGTACACCCCACAACAATCCAATATGTTACCTTTGAAAGCGTCGTCTAGAGGAGCGAGCATAGTCAGAGCCTCAGAGCCGGTCAGGTAAGGTGTCAGACCTGCCTCCACAAACAGCCTGGTCACCGTTGCAACAGATGAACCTTCAGCTAGCTCCAGAAGAACTTTAGCTAAAAAACATCAACAATACAAACACGTTATTGTAAATACTACCACTACTACAACTAATACTACCACTGTTACTACTACTGCTACTACTATTACTACCGGATAGTAATTGTAGATATATTATTCTGTACTTCAGTACTTTTGACATAGGTACTTTCAGAATCAGACAGTTGTACCTTCAGTATTAGAAACAGTGGTAGCATTACTAGTATTACTTGCAGTACTTGGTACCTGAGTCAGGGATAAGCAGCTCATTGATGAAGTGGATGACCCCGTTGGTTCCCAGCTGGTCTGTCTTGGTGATAATGGCCTTCCCGTTCAGGGTCATCTGGTCTCCGTCACAGCCAACCTCCAATACGGTGCCCTGCAGAGTCTCCATCGGAGTCCCTGACACAATTGACTCTGCACACTGTATCTGCTTCAGGATGTGGTAGTTCAGCATGTCTGAGAACAGGTACACAGGAGGATGAACATCAGACTCAAGTTCATAAAACTACAAATAAAACAGTCAGAGCGCCTCCTGCTCGTCACCTCTTAGAGCCACAGGGTCTCCCAGGATCCTGTTCAGGGTCTCCTGAGGAATCTTCTCAAAGGCCTCATTGGTGGGAGCAAAGACGGTGTACTGACCCTCGTTCTCCAACATGGTAGTCAGACCCGCAGCAGCCATCGCTGTCTGAGACGCAGATAAACAGGAATTCAGTGACCGAACACCTACCTTTATGTCAACCTGCTCCACCTTCAGTCAATTGACGGATGGACTCACCTGCAGTGTCTCCAGGCTTTCGTCAATGTCGAGGAGCGACTGCACAGTGTTTGAGACTGCGGTGATGACGCGGTCAACCACATGCACAATGCCGTTAGTGGCATGTTGGTCGGGTTTGATCAGACGAGCACAATTCACTGTCACAATCTGAGGGCGAAGAAGACATCATCTTTTCACAACGTGATCATTGTGTGTTACAGTGTGTGTTACAGTGAATTGCAGTGTGTTACATTGAATTGCAGTGTGTTACAGTGTGTGTTACAATGAATTGCAGTGTGTTACAGTATGTGTTACAGTGAATTGCAGTGTGTTACAGTGTGTGTTAAAATTAATTGCAGTGTGTTACAGTGTGTGTTACAATGAATTGCAGTGTGTTACAGTGTGTGTTACAATGAATTGCTGTGTGTTACAGTATGTGTTACAGTGAATTGCAGTGTGTTGCAGTGTGTGTTACAATGAATTGCAGTGTGTTACAGTATGTGTTACAGTGAATTGCAGTATGTTACAGTGTGTGTTACAGTGTGTCATGGTATGTACATACCCCATTGCTGTAGTGTTGGATGTGGACAGGGAAGTCCTGGTACATGGAGGCGAAGGAGGATCCATGTTTGAGCTCCTCAGAGGTTAGCCGGCGGTTTACCATGTGGTAATGAAGAGCATTCAGCAACTCGATGTTTACGTTGCTCACCAGAGCGTCCAGGATCTCCTGCATCCACACACCAAAAGGCCGTCACATGACATCACGTTCTTTATACGTGTAGAATGTCACATGAGCAGAAAACCAAGAAATATGACCATTACTCTGACCATGTTTAGGTTTATCTTTACCTGTTGACTTCCTTGGCTTTTTTTTCTGCCCTTTTCAAGCTTTATTTGATAGAGACAGCTGAAGGGTGACAGGAATGCAGGGAGAGAGAGATGGGGAATGACATGCGAGAAAGAGCCACAGGTCAGATTCGAACCCTGGGCTTCCACAGCGAGGACTGAGCTTTCGCACATGGGGCGGTTGCTCTACCAACTGAGCTAAACGCCACCCCAAGTTCCTTGTCATTTAACTGTACTTATGTCTATACCTGTATGTACAACTGAGAGCAAAGTAAACGGGGTTAAATTCTTTGTGTGTGTACACACACCTGGTCAATAAAGTGATTCTGAATCTTCAATCTTCTGACCACAGTCTTTGGTGTTGTTTGGTCGTTGCTACAGTCAGAGATTACTGCGTTGATTGGTGTGTTGCTCTGTTATTTCTACAGTATTTGTTGTGGTTTCTGTGGTTTTGTTCTCTTTGGCTCTCTTTGGTATTAAAAACACCTAACAAATATTTAGTTTCAAGTTTTAAAAGTTTCAGTCATCTGTGGTTGTAGGAGCCACTGCTGTGTACATTTTGATTTAACCACTAGGGGGAGTTTTGTTTTTTGTGTTGCTAATTACAGATGGACACCAGGTGTTTAATTAGAACATGCCAGGTTAGTTCTAGGTTTGTAGGTAATGGATACATGATTCTTACCACGCAACCAGACAAGACAAGAAATGTAACTACCAGTATTCTTTGAACTATTTAATAAAGGGATCCCCACCCAAAGTCTTCTGAAAGTGTGATTCTTGTTTTAATTAACACATTAAGAACTGCCTCACCTACAAAAGTGACTTGAGTTTAGAGTTTAAAAACAGTCTCTATATTGATTTTTATCAAACAAGAGAAAATAATGCATTTGTTGGGGACTACTTTCAGCGGTGGATTAATCCACATTTGGTGAGACTGCAGGTCGGTGTCTTTGAGACTGTACTGACCGTGGGCAGGGCGGTCCAGGCCTTGTTGCTCGGTGCGAAGAAGGTGAAGCTTCCTGGACCTTCAATCTCCTCCTTGAGTTTGGCTCGTTCAGAGTACATCTGAGTGGTGGAGGCTCCGACCACGCCCAGTGTGTTGTAGATGTTCACCAGAGGCAGTGCTGCAAAGATCACACAACAAATGAACCTCCTCCAACAACAAAATGTCAGAGCAAGAAAACCTAGAATGCAACAGTGGGATGACTGTAATCGGTCAGAGTTTGATTTTATCTTTTAAAGAACAAAAAACGAAACAATCGAAGCCTTTACTTGCCAGAAGAATAAACCAGTGGATGTGTGTTCATCATACCGACCTATCAGTTTACTAAATTTAGATTTCAAGATTTTATCTAAAATACTAGCCTTAAGACTAGAGAAAATCATTCCATTTATTAATGACAAGACAGGGTTTATCACTGGAAGGAACTCATGTAAAAATGTTAGACAGTTACTCAACATTATTCAGCTGTGTCAGCAAAATTATCTTGAAGTTATGGTAGTGTCATTGGGTGCTGAATGTTCAACTTTGGAGGGGGGCTTCCCTCAAAGGTGGGGATAAATTTCTTTAATGAGTTTGAAGAAACTTCTAAACTGTGAGTCTTGAAGTCGTGAAGTTTCTTCTTTAAAAACTTTGTTTCTGTTTGTCTCAGCATGTTTATGACTGTCATGTATGTGACGCATGTTGACACCAGGTGTGACTGGGCTCTGTGTCGGAGGTCAGAGGTCAGGGGTCATACCAGCAGGACAGCCCTTCTCCCCGGGAATCTTCTCATAACCAGGACAACACTCGTAGGTGATCACACTGCAACACAAAACAGACACATGAGGATCCAAACAGAACCTAAGCACATCTGAGCCTCAGAACCTTTGTGTAATATTTCTGCTCCAGGCAGACCCATAAAATTGTCTGTAATGACGATGTAATGATGCTCATAAAATTTTGTGCTGCTTCTGTTTACATTTAATGATCCAGGAAATGTCCCGACTTCTCTGATGGAGGTCCAGATCCATCTGAGGACCCCACAGAACTGAACCTGGACCAGAATAGCCCATTCTGAGTCAACAGGCAGCAGCATGGTCACCTTTAGAAATGCTAAGCTAACATAGCTTCATCATTGTAGCCTTAAAGTCACTTAGCCTTGTGCGTAGCCTCATGCTAAGTGAAAATAGTAGTTACTGAATGTAGGTGTAGCTGTTGTGTAGCTGACTGAATGTTCGCGTGCTAATATCTGACCTATCTACATTGTGACGACAGCTCCGACCTGAAACGGTGAGTTCTGTTTAATAAAGATCTGACGAAAGATTTTTAATCAGATCTCACTGAAAATCAAATTATGAAACGTCATGCTAACAACATGACATCAGTTAGCTGAACATGGCTTTATTTTTATTTAAAATATATAAATATTTATTTATTTATTATGATTTTCACAAAAATCAAACAATATTAAATAAAGACAGATATATGAATACTGCAGATCGTTCTGATCCGGGTCCAGAGTTGAGTTGAGAGCTGCTTGTGTTGAAAACAGCGAGCTGAGCTTCACTCCAGCGGACGCCACATGTGCCGCGTAATGAAGCGTGGAGGCCTCCATGACTTCCTGTAGAGATTTCCATAATAAATGTGGCTCCGCCGTCTGGACTCATAAAGCTCATTTCCTCAGAGAGAAGAAGAATCTGCAGCCAGACTAGACGCCTGACGGGGGACCAGACCTGCTGCCAGGAAAAACACCAGACCACCAGGAGCCTCTGTAGACTCCTCACTTCCTGTTCACTACAAAATAAAATTCCTGGCTGGACTATAATTAAATTGAACAGCCACTACTTCTGTTTCACACGTGGATCACATGACGCTGAGCACCTTATTGATCAGCTGATATCAAAGTGTAATCTCACTGTGTAACTATGTTCAGCTGTACTCGAGTATTTGTTCGGATTACATTACTTCTGATCAAAAACTAGCAAGTCGACAACTTTGCTACCAGCCAATCATCATCCAGGTCCCCAGCAGCAGCTGATATCACTGCCTAGTCCAGCAGCAGTCAACCCAGAACCAGAACCAGACCCAGCAGCAGCTGATATCACTGCCTAGTCCAGCAGCAGTCAGCCCAGCTCGGCGTCTGTCTTTCAGCCTTTTATTTCACCAAGCTCTCACCAACCACTAAAAGTCAGTCCCACATTTACTCTTGTCGGCTGCTTCTTGCTCGCTCACTCTCTCCTTTTCTCTTCTTAGCTTCCTCCGTCAGCGTCCTCTTCACTCTCTTCTCCTCTGCCATTGTCCATAGAGGCTGCTGAGTCGGGTTACATTACCCACTCACCCAGCTCGTTCTGGCACAACACCGACTCCACTATCAGCATTCCCCGTGCCCCAGGCCTGAAACCTCCTCTTAGTTGGTGGTCTGAGACTAAGTGCCATAAAGCGTTACATACCTTCCTGAACCGCCACCATTCACCTGATTACAAGTCAGTATCAACAGGATTTAAACTGTGTAGTTTATTACAGTTACATGATGATGGTTTAGAAACATTTTCTCATTGTCACGGTGACACCCGTTCTGATTTATTTTATTTTATTATTTTTTTTGTTTCTTTTTTTTTTTTTTTTGAGGGGGGGGGCTTTTTATGCCTTTAATGTATAGGAAAGCCGAAGAGGGACAGGAAGCAGGGGGCAGAGAGAGGGGGAAAGACACAGGATTCGAACCGCGGCCGACTGCAGCGAGGACTGTAGCCTCTACACACGGGGGGCCTACACAACCCACTACGCTACCGACCACCCCTGATTTAATATTTTAATAAAAAATAACAAGAACAATAACAATAACAAGACCTTCAGTCAAATAATGTGTTTATGTTGATTTAATAAAGCAGCAACAGAAAAACTTCAGCAGCTTCAAGATGGCAGTAAAATGTAAACAGATGTGTGTGTGTGTGTGTGTGTGTGTGTGTGTGTGTGTGTGTGTGTGTGTGTGACTGATTATCTAACCAGATGGAAACTTGACTCCCGTTTGCTCTGCACATAAACAAAGATGGCCGCCACGGACGTCTGACAAAACAAACAGAGCAAGGTCGAGACGCTCGATGGAAACTGGCCAGAAGCTTCCAGCAGAGACATGAAAGAGGTCCAAACCAAACCAGAACCCTGAAGAGTCCCTGAGAACCCATTAAAGACTAAACAACATTCACAGGGAGGTTACGTGTCTGAGGGACGCTCGTCACCATGACGACAAATAAACTAAGAGAAAAAGAGACGCTTTTATTTTGAAACACACATAGTCCAGGTCTGATCCTGGTCCTTTAAAAACCAGGTCTGATTCTGGTCAAAAGTGGTCAAAAGTGGTCCAAGGAACAGAGACAGGGTCACTGATGCTGGCCCAATCCAACAAACTGCTGAAGAAGTTCATGCTGGTTCTGATAGAAAACTGTCAGAACACACAGTCCATCACAGACTAGTCAGCGTGCTGACCCGTCCACTGCTCAAAGACCCAACAATGAGTATCAGAACTGGACCACGGTGCGATGGAAGAAGGTGTTCTGGTCTGATAGGTCAGGTCTTCTTTGACATCACATGGACAGCCTGGTGCGTGGAAATCACATGGCACCAGTATGCATTATGGGAAGAAGGCGAACTGGTGGAGGCATGTAATACCATGTTCTGCTCGGAAAGCTCGGCTCCTGCCTTCATGTGGACATTACTTTGACACGTCCAACCTACCTGAGCATTGATGAGACCATGTCCACCCTTTGATGAGGCGTGGTCTCTTTCAGGAAAAAGCTAACATGCTAACAGCTAAAATGTTCAGAAATGTTTGAGGAACACAACAACCAGTTCAAGGTGTCAACTCGATCCAGATTCCCCAGAGTTCAACCTAACAGAGCATCTCTGGGATGAGCCAGACAAACAAGTCCGTTCCATTTAGGATGCTGATGTCTCAGAACCACAACCACAGCATAACTTCAGATGTCTGAGGTCTGTTTAATATGTAGCCAGCTGTTTTTTAAGACATTTAACATGATTGGACAGTTGACTCAGAAGCTGTTTCATGGACAGATGTGATTCCTTCATTATTCCTTCATTAATGAAGCAGCTTAAAGGACGTCCACAGAAGACAACAGTGTTGGATGATCGGAGGATCCTTTTCTTGATTAAGAAAAACTTCACAGTATCCAGCCAGTACACTCTGCAGGAGACATGACATTATCCAGGTCTGCATGAAGAAAAGACTTCATGAAATAAAATACTGAGAGTTCACCTCAAGGTGCAAACAAACAAACAACAGAAAGGACAGCTCAGACTGAAAACATAACAAGAACAGACAAACCAGTTTGGTGAAGGCTCATCATCTGAAACACACCACATCTTTTGCCTTTATTTGATAGACAGCTGAAGAGTGACAGGAAATGCGGGGAGAGAGATGGGTAATGACATGTGGGAAATGGTATCAAGTATCTAATATTTTCCTGGGTATCGATATCGAGTTTGAAATTTTAGTATCGTGACTACCCTAGATGTCACTGTGTTTACTGATGTGACAGAAGACAGAAGCAGCCCGATGAATCCTGAAGTGTATCAGGACGACGGAGCTTCATTTTACAGACTGACAACAAGACAGACCAGGAGTTTATTAATACAAAGCAGTGAAACATTCTGCAATGACTGAGTCAATCACAAAGACAAAAAGGACAAATTATCACAGAGGAGGAAACCCAGTGTTCAAACTGTCAGCCTACAAAGCATTCTGTATTAAAAATTAACAAGTTATTAATGATAATGTTAATTTGACCAATGAAATAAAGGACTGTATATAAAACTGTTTGCTGATTCTAAATGTTTCATTCAATTTCTTAGTTCAACCCCTCAAATTAAGGCTCAAAGCCTGAACTTCAGATCTACTGTGGTGACATACAGAGCCAAAATCCTGAAAACTGATCCGTCACTGTCCAAACCGTATTTATGCTGAATATAGACAGAGGCTAACGTTAGCATGAAAGAATCTGCTGACAGAGTTTAAGATGAAGGACTGAAGCACTGAAGCACTGGGGGAGGGGGGAGGATAGACCCGGGGGAACCAGGAAGGACGGGGGAGGACGGGGTGAGTTATAAGGGGAGTTATGAGTCTTCCTTCTGCTGACCTCTGACCTGCTGATCCTCCTCCACACTGACATACAAACAGAGGACAAAGACTGACTTCAAACCTCCACCACACCCTGACCCCCCAACCAAATTCAGACCATCCAGACCCTGACCCACACCACGTGTGTAAATCTAATTAACCTGTCAGAGATGTGTTTCCACAGAGACTTTGACTGAACTGAGCTCAAAGACTCTGTTTGTGAGGAACCTTTGAAGCTGCGTTCAACATCCTGAATCCACTTTAATAAACACAAACACTGAATGTTTTAAAAACGTGGTGAGTGACTCACATTCTGAACAGAAATCTGAATTTAACTCAAAGGGTTCAACACAGACACCAGGACCAGAACAAGATCCAGGGCCAGAACAAGAACCAGGAAAGCAGACCAGAAACCAGAAGAAGTTTTTGAATCAACAGGAAACAAAAGAAGAAGTGACGTCTGATCAGAACTAAGTCGTCTCCGTGGTGATGATGAATCATCATAACGTTTAACTGCAATAGTTCCTGTTGATGAAGAACTTGAAATACTTGAGAATCTCATGGAAGTAATCAAACACACAGACACACACACACACACAGACTCCTTGAACCCCATTCATGCAGAATCTGATCACAGTCTGGTCCACTGCTGATAGAACCTCATTACTAAAGTGTGTTCAGTATGACACAGACAAACACCACAGAAGAAGAAGAGTCCCATGATGCACTTGTTCAACATAAAGTCACACAGCACCAACTGTTTGAATCATTCTGGATCAGATTTCATGTTTTCAATGTAACCGGGCTCAGCAGCTTCTATGGACATGGTGGCAGAGGAGAAGAGAGTGAAGAGGACGCTGACGGAGGAAGCTAAGAAGAGAAAAGGAGAGAGTGAGCGAGCAAGAAGCCGCCGGACAAGAGTAAATGTGGGACTGACTTTTAGTGGTTGGTGAGAGCTTCGTGAAATAAAAGGCTGAAAGACAGACGCCGAGCTGGGCTGACTGCTGCTGGACTAGGCAGTGATATCAGCTGCTGCTGGGTCCGGTTCTGGGCTGACTGCTGCTGGACTAGGCAGTGATATCAGCTGCTGCTGGGGACCTGGATGATGATTGGCTGGTAGCAAAGTTGTCGACTTGCTAGTTTTTGATCAGAAGTAATGTAATCAGAACAAATACTCGAGTACAGCTGAACATATGTACCACAGTGGTATTACACTTGTGGGACAAACTGGGATGTCTGGTCGCCATCAGCCTCAGCTGTACTGTGTTTATTGATTATTAGCTAAACGTGATACAATGAGTGTGTTAGAGCCTCTCATCCAGACTCATCTGGGATTGGCTGCAGGCCATCGTGACCCAGATGAGGTGAAGAGGTTACAAATGATGGAAGGTTTTAGTTCTTCTTCTGTGGTTATCAGGGTTTTGATTGCAGACTGCAGGTCGAGGTTCTTCTTCTGTTTTCTCTGACTCATCTCAGTTTCAGTCTGTTTTTATTTCATTTTTTAAAAGTTAAGTCAAAATGTTAAAAGAACCTTCGGGCCTCTTTGGACCTCTGAGGTAAACCGACCCTGACAGGTTTCTTCTTCTGTGGTTATATAAGAGGTGAGGACACCTCCGGAGGGAGACATTCCTGAAGTCAGACTGCAGAGTGAATACCCAGACCAGCACTAGAGTTGTTCCGATTCCGATACCAGTATCGGAAATTGCTATGATACTGCCGAAAATGCTGCATCAGTATCGGCCACTACTGGAGTCCAGGCACCGATCTGATACCACATAATGTATTAAATTAGTAATCTATTACTGGTTAGCTCTGTTAAGCTCTGGCACAGTTATTCTACGCCGCTCTTAAAACAGTGGCTTTCTGCTGCAGCCTGCTGTTTTAGAGGGATGAGGAAAAGTTGATCACGTGACACAGACACAACAGACACACGTATGTCAGAGCCGGTTGACGCGAGGCTTGGAGCTAAGCTAACTAGCACTAGCATATCATGTCGGTGGTGTGGCAGTATTTCACCCTGAATGTTCCCACCACTAATGCGCGTGTTCAGACAAGGACAGGCAAACCAGCAACCGGTGTTGGGGGGATGCGGTGTTGGGGGGATGCGTTGTTGGGGTGCTGAGGTGTGTTGCCGTCAGGGGCGCCATATATTGATTTTTTTGTCATGGGGCCCAAAATTCCTGCCGGCGCCCCTAATTGCCCATGGGCGTGTCTATACCTGCTGAATGTAACCACTGTGAAACAATCAGGGAATAACTTTTTATTTCGCTGATTCATAACATAATAATAACAATAACATTATCGAGGCCAGCCTCGCTCTCTGTTATTGTTATGTCTCTCTACTAAAGCTCTCTCTCTCCGTGTCTCTAATCAAATCAAATCAAATTAAACTTCTTCGTGTCACTATTTTGCGGAAATTGTGAGTCAGACTCAGATTTAGAAGCTGGTGAAATAAAGTGAGAACACACATACAGGTAGATTATCAGTTTAGTCCATGAATCTGGATAGTCTCTGCTAAAAGACTGTGACATGCAACATATGCAAAGATGTGACTGCACTAATTTAAAAAAAATAATTATTCCTAGATTTATTTAGTCAAATTGCATTTGCTGAATAATCATGTTTTAAAGGGTTTAACCTGAGACAGGCACAATGATAATCATATCACAGTCATGCAGGGATAGTATGATATTTTTTTTTTATAACATACTGGTATCGGATTGGTACTCGGTATCGGTCGATACCCACAGCACAAGTATCAGAATAGGTATCGGGTGGGAAAAATGGTATCAGAACATCTCTAACCAGTACCAGAACACAGACCACAACCATGAACACAGACCAGCACCAGAACACAGACCAGAACCATGAGCACAGAGCAGAACTAAAGACAGAACCATGCATGAACAGATGGTTTGGACTCACGTGGGTTTCCCACAGATCTTGCGGTGGTACCACTGTTTGCAGTTGGTGAAGTATTTCTTGTCGGTTCCTTTGAGCTGTTGCATGGCACAGACGTTTGGACTGAAAGAGACACAGAGCAACATTCTTTAAATAACCCTTAAACAACTCTTACAGAGCCTTTAAATAACCTTTCAATAACCCTTAAATAACTCTTAAACAACTCCTACAGAGCCTTTAAATAACCCTTAAATAGCCCTTAAATAAAGGGATTAAACACCTTTGAAACCAGAAAGTTTTTTGATTCTGAATCATTCCACCTTAAATTGAACAAACCACCTTAAATTAATCAAATCAGATAGGAAATGACTCAAAGATTTTAATCTAGAAAACAGGAGACTCATTCCACCTTAAGTTAACAAGAGATTTTAGGTGAGTATTTTATTTCTGATACATAATTTCAGTTTAAAAAGAAACTGAAACAAACTTTTAAATAATAACGTCCGTTCCTGTCCGACATGTTGGACATGTCTCATGTTTGGATCGGAACATTAATGATTTATATGAAGAAGATTATCAAACACAGAGTGACGTAGAGTGACGTAAAGTCGCGTAAAGTGACATTAACAGCGCCAGATTAATACTCTTACTCTTACTCTAACTGCTCGGTTCGGCTTGGTTCGCAGTACCGGATTAGACTCACCCCTGCAGCCGGCCTCTGATCCGGCTGTGCTGCAGGACCGCCTGGTACGGAGACCGGGCCACACAGACGGTCAGAACCAGGGACAGACCCAGAACCAGGACACACAGGTTCATCTTGGACTGGACCAGATCAGAAATGGATCTCCGCCTCTTCTTCTTCTTTCTTCTTCTTCTTCTCTTTGTTTCTTTCGTTCAAACTTCCCCTTTGCCTCCGCAGCCTGCGGTCCCTCCAGGATCAGGACCGGACTGACTTATAAAGGAGGAGGGGGGGGGGGGGGGGGCGCGGGAAGACGGGAACAGAGGAGGAGGAAGAGGATGGGCTAGACATCAGACACCAAAAAGGAGCTGAGAAAGAGTGCATTTCTCAGTGCATTTACTTAAAGTATTTTAGTATTTCATAAAGTATTTAATTTATTTATTTCTGCATTGAGGGGGCGGTGCTGACTAAGTCTGTATCAGGATTGGTTGATTAGTTTGCAAGCCTTGTTTTGAAAACAGGAGATTTCTGCTTTCAGATCTTTTTCTTGCTGGTTCATGAGCCGCTGATAAAATCTGATAAATCAAATACAGCTGTTCCTCTGTGCTGCATTCAAAAGCTGAAAAACTCTAACGCTAAACAAACACAAAGACATAAAGTTGAACAACTGCCAGCTTCACTTCAGATGTTGACTTTGTTCAGATCCACACTGATGTGACACCTCCGGACACCTGTTCCACATTCAGTACCATCAAGCATTTGAACTCAACAAATATCTGACGCAAACATGTTCAATCAAACATTTAAACATGAAACATACAGCAGAACGGTTACACTCGAACACGTCAGACACTGCAGCTTGGATCATGGTCTATAGCCTGTCCATGTTATGATGGTGTCCTGTCATGTTATGATGGTGTCCTGTCATGTTATGTTGGTGTCCTGTCATGTTATGATGGTGTCCTGTCATGTTATGATGGTGTCCTGTCATGTTATGTTGGTGTCCTGTCATGTTATGATGGTGTCCTGTCATGTTATGATGGTGTCCTGTCATGTTATGTTGGTGTCCTGTCATGTTATGATGGTGCCCTGTCATGTTATGATGGTGTCCTGTCATGTTATGTTGGTGTCCTGTCATGTTATGATGGTGCCCTGTCATGTTATGATGGTGTCCTGTCATGTTATGATGGTGTCCTGTCATGTTATGATGGTGTCCTGTCATGTTATGATGGTGTCCTGTCATGTTATGATGGTGTCCTGTCATGTTATGATGGTGTCCTGTCATGTTATGATGGTGTCCTGTCATGTTATGATGGTGTCCTGTCATGTTATGATGGTGTCCTGTCATGTTATGATGGTGTCCTGTCATGTTATGATGGTGTCCTGTCATGTTATGATGGTGTCCTGTCATGTTATGATGGTGTCCTGTCATGTTATGATGGTGTCCTGTCATGTTATGATGGTGTCCTGTCATGTTATGATGGTGTCCTGTCATGTTATGATGGTGTCCTGTCATGTTATGATGGTGTCCTGTCATGTTATGATGGTGTCCTGTCATGTTATGATGGTGTCCTGTCATGTTATGATGGTGTCCTGTCATGTTATGATGGTGTCCTGTCATGTTATGATGTTGTCCTGTCATGTTATGATGGTGTCCTGTCATGTTATGTTGGTGTCCTGTCATGTTATGTTGGTGTCCTGTCATGTTATGATGGTGTCCTGTCATGTTATGATGGTGTCTTGTCATGTTATGATGGTGTCCTGTCATTGTATGTTGGTGTCCTGTCATGTTATGTTGGTTCCCTGTCATGTTATGATGGTGTCCTGTCATGTTATGATGGTGCCCTGTCATGGTATGTTGGTGTCCTGTCATGTTATGTTGGTGTCCTGTCATGTTATGATCAGCAGCAGGTCAGTTCAGTTTGGTTGGACTCTTAAGAATTTGAAAATTAGTTCTAAATGTTTCAAATTGGATTCCTGGTCACTCACAAAGGAAGAAAATCTTTAAAGTTTGTTTCTGAAACAATTATCTGAATATTAAAATAAATTATTTCTTATGCATACAAGATATTTATTAAATATCTTTAAGTTTCAAAAATCCAGATGTATTCACAGTGAAACATGAAAACAAAGATCGGGTCAGGTCAATATTCTGTTTGTAATTATAAGAACAGGATTGTCATAAATCTACACGGTTCTGTTCTTTGTTGGATAAACGTGGGTGTCAACAGCATAGAGATGGAAAATATTCAGCCTAACCCTCCAACAAAGACAACATGTGGGCTGAACAGCTGAACGGGACTGACTCATCTCTCTGAGGAGGAATCATAAATCAGGTTTAAAGTTCAGAACCAGAAGAAGACTCAGACAGGGAGGAGAGCTCTTTAATCTAATCTATGATCGTAACGATTCAAAATGAAAGAAAATAATACACAGTTTCAGTCATGTTTCATCAAAATGTGTCATACATTTTATCTTAGTTTAATTTGTCTAAATCAAATGTGAGTGAATGCTTGTCATTGTGTGAGGTCAGCAGCAGGTGGTGCCAATTATCCAATCAGAAAACCACAAGGTAATCACCATTCATTCAACCAGATCATTAAAAACAAACAGGAAACAGGAATTTATGTTTAAACTGAAGTTAGTATATGACGGTCTAAAGTTGGTCTAAAGTTTGTATATGGTCTAAAGTTGATATATAGTGGTCAGAAGTTGGTGTATGATGGTCTGAAGTTGGTCTAAAGTTGGTATATGATGGTCTGAAGTTGGTATATGATGGTCTGAAGTTGGTATATTATGGTCTGAAGTTGGTATATGATGGTCTGAAGTTGGTATATGATGGTCT
>NC_040011.1:9900708-9940864 GCF_000972845.2 Larimichthys crocea | reverse complement strand
GAGTCCAGAACACATCCCATTCCCACCAGAAGACCTGTGGACAGAGAGACAGGTGAAGTGTCCAGGTCCGAGTTGTTGATCCCGTGTTGATGGTAATGGACTGTACTAATATAAGCGCCTTTCTAGTCTTCTGACCACTTAAGGTGCGTTACACATACATACTCCATTCACCCATTGACACACACTGATGGCATTACTACCGTGCAAGGTGCTCGTCAGTTTAAGGAACGTGCATTCATACCAATTCACACAGGAGCAATTTGGTGCTCAGTATCTTGCCCAAGGATCTTGATCTCTTCACAGACGTAAAAGTTTAAAGTCTCACACTGATACAAACATTAACACAACAAATCACGTGATCTACAAGAGAAAACAGGGTGAGTCAGAATTCACTTCTGTCAGCTGACAGCGTGACATCACTTCCTCATCATAACAAATAGTCTGACAAGTAAAGTACCAACCACCTCTGACCAACTTCTGCATGAAATCTGAACCAAACAATGTGTAAACTTATACAGCTCACTCAAGGCTCTCTGATGTTCTGATGGTTCTGATGGTTCAGAACCATGCAGACGGTTCTGCAGTTTGGGGTCAGTATTTCAAAGACACTTCACCATGCAGACTGGAGGAGCCAAAGATCCGGACTACCGATCATTATGGATGACCCGCTCTCCCTCCTGAACCACAGCCGACCCAGTGTGTTAAAACCCGTTCGGAGGCGACACGTTCACAAAACCATCCACAAACCTGAAAATATACAACACCAGAGGAGTTTAGACTCAATCAGGGCCCTCCGTACAGCATCAGGAGCTATTAACATAATTAATGTATGTCTGGACGTGATCCGGAGTCTGTTTCTGATCCAAGGTCTGGACTGATCCAGAGTCTGTTCTGAGCCAAGGTCTGGACTGATCCGGAGTCGTTCTGATCCAAGGTCTGGACTGATCGGAGTCTGTTTCTGATGCCAAGGGTCTGGACTGATCCAGGGTCTGGACTGATCAAGGGTCTGGACTGATCAAGGGTCTGTTCTGATCCAAGGTCTGGACTGATCCAGGGTCTAGGATCCGGAGTCGGTTCTGATCCAGGTGGGGATGATCAGGGTCCTGTTGGCTGATCAAGGGTCTGGATCCTGAGCCAGGGTCCCTGGACTGACCGAGTCTTGTTCTGATCCAAGGTCTGGACGATCCAGAGTCCTGGACTGATCCAGAGTCTGGTTCTGATCCAAGGTCTGGACTGATCCAGTCTGGACTGATCAAGGGTCTGTTCTGATCCAAGGTCTGGACTGATCCAGGGTCTGGACTGATCCGGAGTCTGTTCTGATCCAAGGTCTGGACTGATCCAGAGTCTGGACTGATCAAGGGTCTGTTCTGATCCAAGGTCTGGACTGATCCAGGGTCTGGACTGATCCGGAGTCTGTTCTGATCCAAGGTCTGGACTGATCCAAGGTCGTGCTGATCCAAGGCTGGACATGAGTCCAGGGCTGGACTGGATCAAGGTCTGTTCGGATCCAAGGTCTGGACTGATCCATGTCTGGACTGATCCAAGTTCTGGACTGATCCGGAGTCTGTTGGTGACTCTGGACTCTGGTTGTCACTGATCAGAAACTCAGAGGAAAGTCTGATTGGCTGGGTGATTGTTATGATGTCATTAATTCTAGATGCATTGATTATTGATTGATCAAAAGAAACAACAAAGACGGTCTTCAATTACCCATCTTTGGATCGAATGATTAAGTCATCAGGCTGTTTTTATGTCGGGCTCATTTGCATATTTGAAAAATGGTTTATCAGTGAAGGTTAACTTAGAGATGAGAATTATCAGCTGGCTGCTGATCTGTCGATCAATCAATCGACATCAATGCAGTTCAGAACTTTTAAATGACCGACCCAAACCGCAACCCGGACTATTGGACCCCACGGACCGCGGACCCGGTCCCGTCTTACTGAGAGTCCTCCCCCCGGCCGTGTCCTCTCCCCTCTGCAGGATAGAACGTGTTTTTGGCCCGCTCAGACACCCCACAGCGCCCCGGCCACACACCTCCTCCGGGTGGATCCACCATGTCTCCCCGAGTAGCACCGGCGTCCCGTCTAATTCAGGCGAACCGAACCGAACCGAACCGAGCTGATGTTGTTGTTTCGATAGCAGTCTGCTGACTGCGCATCACTTCCGGTTATGGAGTCCTCAGCACCCCCTCGTGCGCACGCTGCGTCATTGCGTCACATTCAACAGCAGACTTATGTGTGTTAACGTATAAACTATAAACACCCACATACATACACATGTAAAATAAAATACATGTTTGTGGTGTTTCAGAATTTTTCTTTCGGGATGTTTTTTGAGGTTTAAGATTATTTGTGTACATGTAAGTGTTTATTCTTTATTTTTTATTATTTGTTATTATTTTATGTCTCTGATGAGATCCAGGATCAGGTTGGTGTTCATTCCTTTGCTTCCTAGTGTCTCAGATAAAGACATGAAACAAACAGAAGGAAACTAAACAGATCAATATAAACACAATGATCTGTATATTTTATAGCAGGACCACTCAGAACAGACTCGGAAACAGTTTTCAGAGAATGTTAAATAAATCAATTTTATGAGCAGGTAGATCTGTGTCATGAGGTCATTGTGAAAAGTGGAGTTGTGACAAATCAAATCAAATCAAATCAATTTATTTGTTATAGCCAAAGTCCAAAAGTCCTTTTCCCCTCTGAGGCTTTACAATCTGTACAGGAGAGTGACACACCCGGTCCTTAGACCCTCGGTTCCCAGTGTGAGGAAAACTTGCCCACAAAAACCTTTAACAGGGAAAAAAGGTGAAGAAACCAGGAAGAGCCACAAGAGGAGGGATCCCTCCCCGAGGACGAACAGACTGCAAAGATGTCACGGTGGAACAGACAAATCAACACAAACATATTGTACAATTACAATGATGATGAAATGACAATGAATGATAAAATAGTACAGTAGCAGATATGGCAGCAATAATGACAGTAGTAAATTGTGTAGTGGGAAGCGTACATGGGACCACAGCAGCAGACGATCCACGAGAACCTGCTGGACACAGAGACAGAAACTCCAGGGAAGAAGTTTAGTTAGTGACAGGCATTAAATGAGACATGAAGGTTTGTTTACAGATGGGAGAGAAGAGAGAGAGAGAGAGAGAGAGAGAGAGAGAGTTTTCGGTAAGGGAGATGTGACTGCATCTACAACCAATACCGGCCTCACTAGGCATAACCTTGGGGGGAGGGGGAGTCCCCGGCAGTCAATCCTATGGCAGCAAACTAAGGGATGACCTGAGCCAGCCCTAACTATAAGCTTTATCAAAGAGGAAAGTCTTAAGTCTACTCTTAAAAGTGATGACCATGTCTGCCTCCTGAACCCAGAATGGTAGTTTGTTCCACAGAAGAGGAGCCTGATAGCTGAAAGCTCTGGCTCCAATCACTTTTGGAGATATAGGAACCACAAGGACCCCAGCATCCGGAGAGCGCAGTGTTCTAGAGGGGTATAAGGTAATGAGTCTCTTTAGATATGATGGTGCCTGACCATGGAAGAGATTTGTAAGTAAGGAGAAGAATTTTAAATTCTATTCTAGATTTAATAGGTAGCCAATGCAAGGAAGCCAGAATGGGAGAGATGTGATCTCTGATCTTGGTTCCTGTCAGAACACGTGCAGCAGCATTCTGAATTAGCTGCAGAGTCCTCAGAGACTTATTGGAGCAGCCTGATAACAAAGAGTTACAATAGTCCAGCCTTGAAGTAACAAATGTGTGGACTAGTTTTTCTGCATCCGCTTGAGAGATAATATCTTAGATTATTCAAAGTAGACAACTTTAGCTTTGATAGGTAGATGGAGCTGGTAAATTATGGTAGAGCAGCTTTGCTTTGTTATATACCAACTTCAGACCATCATATACCAACTTTAGACCATCATATACCAACTTTAGACCATAATATACCAACTTCAGACCATCATATACCAACTTTAGACCATTATATACCAACTTCAGACCATCATATACCAACTTTAGACCATCATATACCAACTTCAGACCATCATATACCAACTTTAGACCAGCATATACCAACTTCAGACCATCATATACTAACTTCAGACCATCATATACCACTTTAGACCATCATATACCAACTTCAGACCATCATATACCAACTTCAGACCATCATATACCAACTTTAGACCATCATATACCAACTTCTGACCATTATAAACCAACTTTAGACCATCATATACCAACTTCAGACCATCATATACCAACTTCTGACCACTATATATCAACTTAGACCATAATATACCAACTTTAGACCAACATATACCAACTTCAGACCAACTTCAGACCATCATATACCAACTTTAGACCATCATATACCAACTTCAGACCACAATACCAAAGTTTAGACCAAACTTCAGACCATTATAGACCAATTCAGACCATCAATACCAACTTCAGACCATCATATACCAACTTAGACCATAGATACAACTTTAGACCAGCAAACCAACGTAGACCATCAGATACCAACTAGACCCAGCAATCCAACTCGACATATAGACAACTTCTGACCACTAATATCACTTAAGACCATAATATACCAACTTTAGACCAACATATACCAACTTCAGACCAACTTCAGACCATCATATACCAACTTTAGACCATCATATACCAACTTCAGACCATCATATACCAAATTTAGACCAACTTCAGACCATTATATACCAACTTCAGACCATCATATACCAACTTCAGACCATCATATACCAACTTTAGACCATAATATACCAACTTTAGACCATCAAATACCAACTTTAGACCATCATATACCAACTTCAGACCATCATATGCCAACTTTAGACCATCATATACCAACTTTAGACCAACTTCAGACCATCATATACCAACTTTAGACCATTATATACCAACTTTAGACCAACTTTAGACCATCATATACCAACTTCAGACCATCATATACCAACTTCAGACCATAATATACCAACTTCAGACCATCATATACCAACTTCGACATCAGAGACCACTTAGACCATAAATACCAACTTAGACCATCAAATACCAACTTTAGACCATCATATACCAACTTTAGACCATCATATACCAACTTCAGACCATCATATACCAACTTCTGACCACTATATATCAACTTTAGACCATAATATACCAACTTTAGACCAACATATACCAACTTCAGACCAACTTCAGACCATCATATACCAACTTTAGACCATCATATACCAACTTCAGACCATCATATACCAAATTTAGACCAACTTCAGACCATTATAACCAACTTCAGACCAATATAACAACTTCAACCATCATATACCAACGTTAGACCAAAATACCAACTTAGACCATCAAAATACCAATTTAGACCATCATTATAACAACTACACGTGCCAACTTTAGACCATCATATACCAACTTTAGACCAACTTCAGACCATCATATACCAACTTTAGACCATTATATACCAACTTTAAGACAACTTAGCACATATCCAACTTCAGACCATCATATACCAACTTCAGACCATAGAATACCAACTCAGACCATCAATACCAACTCAGACCATCATATACCAACTTTAGACCAACTTTCAGACCTCATAGCACCCAACTTCTGACCACTATATATCAACTTTAGATATCATATACCAACTTTAGACCAACTCAGACCATCATATACCACTTTAGACCATCAATAGCAACTTCAGACCATTATTAATACCAACTTCGACCATTAGATACCAACTTCAGACACCATATACCAACGTAGACCACATTACACTTTAGACCATAATATACCAACTTAGACCAACATATACCAACTTCAGACCCAACTTCAGACCATCATAACCAGCTTTAGACACATCATATACCAACATTACAACCATCATATACCAAATGCCATTCAGACATTACCACTCAGACTAAAACCAACTTTAGACCATCATATACCACTTTAGACACATCATAATACCAACTTTGAACCAGAATACACTTAACATATAACCACGTCTGACCACTAGATATCAACTTTAGACCCAGAATATACAACGTTAGACCAACAGATACCACGTCAGACCAACTTCAGGACCATCATATACCAACTTTAGACCTTAGAGACCAAACGTTCAGACATCATATACCAACTGTCAAGACCATACTAGACCAACTTCCTTCATGTCTCATTAATGCATGTCACTAACTAAACTTCTTCCCTGGAGTTTCTGTCTCTGTCGTCCAGCAGGTTCTCGTGGATCGTGGCTGCTGCTGTGGTCCTGCATGACGTCCACTACACATATTACTACTGTCATTATTGCTGCCATATCTGCTACTGTAATCATTTTATCATTCATTGTCATTTCATCAGTCATTGTAATTGTACAATATGTTTGTGTTGATTTGTTCTGTACACGTGACATCTATTGCACGTCTGTCCGTCCTGGGAGAGGGATCCCTCCTCTGTGGCTCTTCCTGAGGTTTCTTCCACCTTTTTTCCCTGTTAAAGGTTTTTGTGGGCAAGTTTTTCCTCACTGGAACCGAGGGTCTAAGGACAGAGGGTGTCACTCCCTGTACAGATTGTAAAGCCTCAGAGGAAAATGGACTTTGTGACTTTGGGCTATACAAATAAAATTGATTTGATTTGATTTGATTTGTCACAACCTCCACATTCTCACAATGACCTCATGAACAGAAATCTACCTGCTACATAAATCTGATTTATTTAACATTCTCTGAACTGTTTCCGAGTCTGTTCTGAGATGGTCCTGCTATAAATATACAGATCATTGTGTTTATATTTGATCTGTTTTAGTTTCCTTCTGTTTGTTTTCATGTCTTTATCTGAGAACACTGAGAGCAAAGGAATGAACACCAACCTGATCCTGGATCATCCAGAGACATAAAATAAAATAACAAATAATAAAAAATAAAGAAATAAAACTTTACACTGTACACAAAGTAATCTTAAACCTCAACAACATCCAGAAAGAAAAATTCTGAAACCACAAAACATGTATTTTATTTTACATGTGTATGTATGTGTGTGTGTTTATAGTTTATACGTTAACACACATAAGCTCTGCTGTTGAAATGTGACGCAATGACGCAGCGTGCGCAGAGGGCGTGCCTTGAGACGTCATACCCGGAAGTGATGCGCAGTCAGCAGACTGTCTGAAAACAACAACATCAGCTCGGTTCGGTTCGGTTCGGTTCGCCTGAATTAGACGGGACCGCCCGGTGATACTCGGGCAGACATGTGGATCCACCCGGAGGAGGTGCTGCTGGCCGGGGCGCTGTGGGTGTCTGAGCGGGCCAACCCGTTCTTCATCCTGCAGAGGAGGAGAGGACACGGCCGCGGGGGAGGACTCTCCGGTAAGACGGGACCGGGTCCGGGTCCGTGGGGTCCACTAGTCCGGGTCAGGCTGGTTCGGGTCCATTTAAAAGTTCTGAACTGCATTGATTAGTCGATTGATTGATCGACAGATCAGCAGCTCAGCTGATAATTACTCATCTCTAAGTCAACTTCACTGATAACCATTAATTAATATGCAAATGAGCCCGACATAAAAACAGCCTGATGACTTAATCATTCGATCAAAAGATGGTTAATTGAAGACCGTCTTTGTTGTTTCTTTATTGATCAATCAAATAATCAATGATCAGAATTAATGACATCATAACAATCACAGCCAATCAGACTGTTCCTCTGAGTTTCTGATCAGGTGACAACCAGAGTCCAGAGTCCAAACAGACTCCGGATCAGTCCAGACCTTGGATCAGTCCAGACCCTGGATCAGTCCAGACCTTGGATCAGAACAGACTCCGGATCAGTCCAGACCTTGGATCAGAACAGACCCTGGATCAGTCCAGACCTTGGATCAGAACAGACTCCGGATCAGTCCAGACATACATTAATTATGTTAATAGTCCTGATGTGTACGGAGGCCCTGATGAGTCTAAACTCCTCTGGTGTTGTAGATTTTCAGGTTTGTGGATGTAGTTTTGTGAACGTGTCGTCCGAACGGGTTTTACCACTAACTGGGTCGGCTGTGGTTCAGGAGGGAGAGCGGGTCATCCATTAATGATCGGTAGTCCGATCTTTGGCTCCTCCAGTCTGCATGGTGAAGTGTCTTTGAAGATACTGAACCCCAAACTGCAGAACCGTCTGCTGGTTCTGAACCATCAGAACCATCAGAACCATCAGAGAGCCTTGAGTGAGCTGTATAAGTTACACATTGTTTGGTTCAGATGTTCATGCAGAAGTTGGTCAGAGGTGGTTTGGATCCTCGTCATTGTCAGACTATTTGTTATGAATGAGGAAGTGATGTCAGCTGTCAGCTGACAGGAAGTGAATTCTGACTCACCCTGTTTCTTTGTAGATCAGCTGATTTGTGTGTTAATGTTTGTATCAGTGTAGAACTTTAAACTTCAGTCTGTGAAGAGATCAAGATCCTTGGGCAAGATACTGAGCACCAAATTGCTCCTGTGTGAATGCGTATGAATGCCTAGTTCCTTAAACTGACGAGCACCTTGCACGGTAGCTAATGCCATCAGTGTGTGTCAATGGGGTGAATGAGATATGTAGTGTAAAGCACTTTAAGTGGTCAGAAGACTAGAAAGGCGCTATATAAGTACAGTCCATTTACCATCAACACGGGATCAACAACTGGACCCTGACACTTCACCTGTCTCTCTGTCCACAGGTCTTCTGGTTGGGACTCTGGATGTGGTTCTGGACTCCAGTGCCAGAGTGGCTCCTTACAGGATCCTGCTGCAGACGGCTGACTCTCAGATCTACTGGAACATCGCTTGTGGTGAGTCATCTGGACTGGGAGCGCTGGGATTGTCTGTTTGATGGTTTGTTGACCCTCAGCGTTATCTCATAGGCTCATCCAGGAAGGAGATCACGGAGCACTGGGATTGGCTGGAGTCCAACCTGCTGCAGACCATCTCCATCTTTGACAACGATGAAGACGTCACCACCTTCGTCAAAGGAAAGATCTGTGTATGTCACCATATACCTGTGTATGTTACTGTTTGAGCGTTTCTCTTTACTTTTGCATGATCCAGAGTGATGTCACTTCCTGCAGGGCATCATCGCTGAGGAGAACCGGCTGAAGCAGGGGGAGGAGCAGGAGGAGGATTGTGGGAAGTTTCGGGAGGCTGAGCTGAAGATGAGGAAGCTGTTTGGGATGCCTGATGAGGAGAAGCTGGTGAATTACTACTCCTGCAGCTACTGGAAGGGCCGAGTACCGCGGCAGGGCTGGCTCTACCTATCCGTCAACCACCTGTGCTTCTACTCATTCCTGCTGGGCAAGGAGGGTACGACTGCGCAATCTCAGACCAAGAGCTTAATGATGTCATTTATACAGTCTGTGATCTTATTAAAGATAAATCTAACATCCTGCTTTACTTTGATCACATGTGAGAGGTACTGCAGTTACCTAAATGTGCTCCTGTTACACAAAGGTACTTCTGCAGTTACGTGATGGTACTTCCGACTTACATGATGGTACTCCTGCAGTTACCTGAAGGTGCTTCTGCAGTACCTGAAGGTAGAGCATGAAACAGGCCTTGGAAGTCAGGCCTGACCCGGCCCGATAGATTTCGACCCGAGCCTGGCCCGCCTGTTTTGATTGACAGCTATGTAGAGCCCGAACCAGTTGGCAACCTGACGTTATTCAAATGTGTGCATGTGGCATCCATTTCACCTCCTCAGCATCCTTTTGCACCTGTCTCTCACAGATCGAAATGCATCACATGATCGCTCATTTACCGCACAAGTCATAACGCAAGCCCGAGCCCAGCCCAGGCCCGATTCAAATGATAAAAAAATTATGCCCGAACCCGCCCTAACCCGTTCGGGCAAAGATTCCCAGCTCGACCTGAAGGTGCTTGTGTAGGTACCTGATGGTAGTTTTCAGTGTTAAGTTACTCTTCTATAGCTCTTTAGAACAAACTTCTATAACTTCTATAACTTTGATCTCCTCTTGACTGTCTATCCCCTCAGTGACCCTGGTGGTGCAGTGGACGGAGGTGACCCAGCTGGAGAAGAACGCCACGCTAGTGTTTCCGGAGAGTGTCCGTGTCAGCACACGTCACACTGAACATTTCTTCTCTATGTTTCTTAACATTAACGACACCTTCAAGCTGATGGAGCAGCTCGCCAACATCGCTATGCGCCAGCTACTGGACAATGAGGCGTTTGCTGCAGATCGCTCGCTGCCCAAACCCTGCAAAACGCTGAAGAATGTCTCTGCACTCAAAAGGTCTCATTCTGTTCATTAACCTTGTAGATGATAGCCTTCATTTTCATTGTATCTCATCCTGTCAACCTGTCAACTTTTGACCTGATCAACTGTTTCGTGGCCATGTTGTTGCTACAGAGATTTGGATGCTCGGGCAAAGAATGAGCGGTACCGGACAATGTTTCGGCTGACTCAGGACGAGCGCCTGGACGGACACACAGACTGCACGCTGTGGACGCCGTTTGCTAAGATGCATGTGGTCGGACAGCTGTTCATCTCCAACAACTACATCTGTTTTAACAGCAGAGAAGAAGACCTGTGTCAGCTCATCATCCCACTCAGAGAGGTAAATGAGCTAAATCCAGAGTCAGAGTCTAGAGTCAACAGATCCAACTGATCCAGTTTTTTGCAGAGACATCCATGCACTGCCCTGTATTAGATTGTTTTTCGTATTATATATAGTGATTTTTACCCATCATCCCCTGCTCCTCAGGTGTCCATTGTGGAGAAGGCGGACAGCAGCAGCGTCCTGCCATGTCCCGTCTCCATCAGCACCAAGAACAAGATGAACTTCTTGTTCGCCAACCTCAAAGACAGAGACTTCCTGGTCCAACGTATCTCAGACTTCCTGCAGCGAACACCCGACAGCTCATGGGGTGACACCAGCCCGCTGTCTTTGATTGGCCACTCGGTGCGTCAGGTTCTGAAAATCCTCATTAGTCATACCATAAGTAATTCACTGAAAAGTGTGAAGTTATACCGCCATCATGTGTCTAAAAGGTGTAACAGCTGCTATGGGTCGGCGGTTTCAGGTGGTTTTAGAAGTCGGGTCTCCTGAAAGATGTGTCGTTTCAGGTCTGTTGTTGTGATGTTTGTCTTCTGTCCTCAGGCTTCCTCCAGCACCCCGTTGTCCTCGTCAGCAGGGTCTGAGTCTGTCCACAGGGGGCGACATTACCACCCCGGTCTGCCCACAGCCAGCCAGGGTCTGCTGCAACTCTACCACAGGGACGCTCCGGAGGACCTGGGACCCAAAGCCGTGAGTTCAAGTCCAAAGACCTGTAGACACCGAGTTGGACCAAAGGAGTGTGCTATTAGATATCACCTCTCCTTCCCTCCTCCCTCATCTCCTGCCTCCCCTTCTGCAGATGAAGGAGAAGATGAAAGAGGAGGCATGGAACATCCATTTCTCAGAGTTTGGTCGAGGTGTCTGTATGTATCGGACCTCCAGAACCAGAGAACTTGTCCTCAACGGGATCCCAGAGTCCCTGAGAGGAGAGCTGTGGCTGCTGTTCTCTGGTCAGTGTTCATTCAGTCACACCACAGGTAAACTGGACTTGTGCTCTGTATTCATCTGTCCATCTGTCCACCTGTCCATCCAGGAGCCCAGAATGAAATGGCGACCCACCCTGGTTACTATGGTGACCTTGTGGAGCAGGCCATGGGGCTGTGTTCATTGGCTACTGAGGAAATCGAGCGCGACCTTCATCGTTCGATGCCCGAGCACCGTGCCTTCCAGAATGAAACAGGCATTGCTGCGCTGCGCCGTGTCCTAACCGCCTACGCCCACCGCAACCCTGGCATTGGATACTGTCAGGTAGAAACTCAGTGACTCATTCAGTGACATTTAAAAACTAAAGTAAAAACTGGTTATGAACACATTTTCTGCTCTTCAGGCGATGAACATAGTTACCTCCGTCCTGTTGCTCTACTGTCCAGAGGAGGAAGCCTTCTGGCTGTTGGTGGCGCTGTGTGAGCGGATGCTGCCCGACTACTACAACACTAGAGTCGTAGGTCAGTAACAATGCCAGAGTCGTAGGTTGCTGTCAGATAATGTTTGTTATGTTTAGTTAATGTTATGTTCATAAAGAGAGGGGGGGGCGCTTTGGTACTGATACCCATGAGATGCAGCCACAGGGGGGGCACAGTCTCAGCGTGATGTGGTTTCTGTCCCTGCAGGCGCTCTGGTGGATCAGGGGGTGTTTGAGGAGCTGACCCGAGCCTTCCTCCCCCTGCTGTATGAACACATGCAGGAGCTGGGAGTCATCTCTACCATCAGCCTGTCCTGGTTCCTCACACTCTTTCTGTCTGTGATGCCCTTCGACAGTGCCGTCCTTTTGGTCGATTGCTTCTTCTATGAGGGTATCAAGGTCATCTTCCAGGTCAGAGTCACTCCACTTCACCGACTTTTAACTGACTGTTTACTGACTTGCTGAAGTTTTAAAATTTAGTCCGACCCTCATTTGCTGAACTAATACAAACTGAACTCATCGTTCTTAGTCTACTTCCTGTCTGATCTGCAGGTGGCGCTGGCTGTGCTTCATGACAACATGGACACCCTGCTGTCCTGCAGTGATGAGGGGGAAGCCATGACCATCCTGGGCAGGTACGAATCCAAACTTATAGTCCAGGTACAAGTCCAGACTGGAGTCCACCTAATATATGATGATGTGTGTATGCAGGTACCTGGATAATGTTGTAAATAAACAGACAGTGGCTCCACCCATCCCTCACCTGCATGCCTTGCTGACGAGCGGTGACGATCCTCCACCTGAGATCGACATCTTCAACCTCATCAAGTCATCCTACGAGGTCAGACTCAGTCTAATTCATGCTGCAGTGGCATCTCATGGACACGTTTTTGACATCATTTCTTCTTCTTCTTCTCATTCTTCTTTCCTTGTCACCGTCGCCAAGTGTTTGCTCATGGTGGAACTGTTGTCTCTGTAAATAATATTATAAAGAGTATGGTCTAGACCTGCTTTGTATGGAAAGTGTCATGAGATAACTGAAGTTATAATATGGAGCTATATAAGTAAAATTTCATTGAACTGAATTGAATTCTTCTCCTTCAGAAGTTTGGCAGCCTACGCTCTGATGTCATCGAGCAGATGAGGTTCAAGCAGAGGTTAAAGGTCATCCAGTCGCTGGAGGACACAGCCAAGAGGAGTGTGGTGGGTGATGTTAGTGTGCTGTGGACTGAATCAAACATGCTAATGTAGATACAGTGTTTACAGGTCTGTGTCTGTGTCTGTGTTTGTGTGTGTGTGTACAGGTGAGAGCGATGATGACGGAGTCCGCTTTCAGTATTGAGGAGCTTGAGGAGCTGTACTGTCTCTTTAAGGTCACAAACTGTTTTTAAAATGTTCACGTTTAAACAGCTGATGACCAAAGTTATATTTTACTGTGAGCAGCCAATCAGACGCAACCAGACTGTGACGTCGACCTGACTGTGATGTCGACCTGACTGTGATGTCGACCTGACTGTGATGTTGCCCTGAACGTGATGTTGCCCTGAACGTGACATTGTCCTGAACGTGACATTGTCCTGAACGTGACGTTGTCCTGAACGTGACGTTGTCCTGAACGTGACGTTGTCCTGAACCTGATGTTGTCCTGAACGTGATGTTGTCCTGAACCTGATGTTGTCCTGAACCTGATGTTGTCCTGAACCTGATGTTGTCCTGAACCTGATGTCGACCTGACTGTGATGTCAACCTGACTGTGACATTGTCCTGAATGTGATGTTGTCCTGAACATGACGTTGTCCTGAACGTGATGTTGTCCTGACGTTGTCCTGAACGTGACGTTGTCCTGAACGTGACGTTGTCCTGAACGTGACGTTGTCCTGAACGTGACGTTGTCCTGAACGTGACGTTGTCCTGAACGTGATGTTGTCCTGACTGTGACGTCGACCTGACGTTTTTTGAGGTTCTGGGAGGCTGACGAGGACTCTCTCTGTGTTTTAACTTGTTCAGTCTAAACACATGACGAGCTGTTACTGGGGCTCCAGTAGCACCGCGGCTGAGCGTCATGACCCCAGCCTTCCTTATCTGGAGCAGTACCGCATCGACCCGGTCCAGTTCACCCAGCTGTTCACCGCACTCGCTCCCTGGATCTGTGGAGGCCACACCGCGACACTGTCGGCTCGCCTATTCAGACTCCTGGACCAGAACCAGGACGGGCTGGTCAACTTCAAAGAGTTCATCACAGGACTTAGTGAGTCAGATGGTGAACCCAGATGGGTTCAGAGCTGCTCCGGTTCTGGTTCTGTTTTACAGATCTCTGTGGATGTTTAAATGTTCTGATCCAGGTTGTTTCGGTATTTGCAGGTGAGATGTATCACGGAGACATGACAGAGAAACTCAAACTACTCTACAAGCTACACCTCCCACCAGGTAACAGCATACAGCTTACCTGAGACCACCAGGACCACAGAGCTGGTCCAACAGAACCATGAAGTCTGATCCTGTGTATGTGTGTGTGTGTGTGTGTGTGTGTGTTACAGCTTTGTGTCCTGAGGAGGCAGAGTCTGCTCTGGAGGCGACACACTTCTTTACTGAGGACGCTCCCAGAGGTAAACAAACAGAGTGACCTCCTGATGGACTGCAGCATGTTCACTCATCTGTACAGACATCTGCTCTGAAATGTTTTCAGTCTGTTTGATTTGCATGAAATTTTTCTATTAACAGATTTTATGTTTCCTCTGTCACTCACACACTGATCAACTTCTTCTTCTTCTTCTTCTTCTTCTTCTTCTTCTTCTTCTTCTTCTTCTTCTTCTTCTTCTTCTTCTTCTTCTTCTTCTTCTTCTGTGATGTTTCCTTCCAGAATCTTCTTTCCTGTCTGATCTGGACATTTTGGGGCAACAGGAAGTGACATCAGGTTGGTGTATTTGTGGTTTGAGGAAGTGCTAACGTGGACTCAATAGTAAACTGTACCGATCACAACATTATGCTCTGAAGTCAGACACAATGCATTCTGGGGCTTTGAGTGTGTGCAGTGAGTTCAGTGTGCACTACACGTTCAATCTAACAGTGACACCTGGTTGCTGGAGTACACCTGTTGTGTCAGCTCAACACGTGTAAAGGCGATATGAGCATGGACTCAATGAAATAACATGAAGTCAGTCGACTGTGGTGATGTCACTGATGACAGGTGGATTTGTTACCTGTCTGGGTGCGATGTTCTGCTGTGTGAACGTTAAACAAGGTCTTCTTGCACCTTCATTTTTGAGGTCTAGGAGGTCATCCTTTTATCAGAAGATGACCAGCTCCTCCAGTCTGTATGTCCAAGTGTTCTTGGACCTGAACTAATGTGATCAGTTTGTGTGTTTCTGGTGGGCAGCTTCTGCCGTGTATGAACGGGTCAATGTGTTGGGTCAAGGTAAGTGTCTGAAAGGTGTGATAAAGGTACGGCCCATTTACTGTCCACCAGTCTCTATCATGATCAGAAAATCAGTGACCTGTTGGTAAAAAACTGGAGGAGAACCAATCATCAGGCTGCAGGTTCTGATTATTCTGGTGTAGGACGGATTCTGGGAGTTCTCTGGTTCAGCACTGAGATCAGGTGGTTCTGAAAGAGTCTACTCGATCCAGGAGGTCTGGACTGGGTCAGAAAGAGATGTTAGCTGAGGTTACAGCACCTTTGTGAGGAAGAGGAGGATGATGTTGATGATGAAGGTGATGAAGATGAAGGTGGTGGTGATGATGATGATGGCGATGTTAATGATGAAGGTGATGATGATGATGATGATGAAGGTGATGGTGATGATGATGATTATGGTGATGAAGGTGTTGATGATGATGATAATGAAGGTGATGATGATGATGATGATGAAGGTTTCCTGTCTGTGTGCAGGTGAGGAGGGGAAGGATGGAGGCGGAGACAGCGAGGAGAAGAAAGGTACGTCTCATGTTGACTTCAGGTGATGAACTGACCTGGATTCACTGTGACCTCTGCCTGTGACCCCTGCATCTGACCTCTGACCTCTGCCTGTGACTGTGTTTCAGAGGAGAAGGTGAAGGATTACAGGTATTACCTGAGGATGTGGGCCAAAGAGAAAGAACCCAAAACAGAGACCATCAAAGACCTGCCCAGGATGAACCAGGTGACCTGTCTGTCTGTCTCTGACTTGTCTCTGTCTGTCCCTGACTTGTCTCTGTCTGTCTCTGACCTGTCTGTCTCTCTCTGTAGGAGCAGTTCATTGACCTTTGTAAGACTCTGTACAACATGTTCAGTGAGGAGCCTCTCGAGCAGCAGCTCTATCACTCCATAGCGACCGTGGCCAGTCTGCTGCTGCGGATCGGAGAGGTCGGCAAAAAGTTCAACAACGGCGGCAAAAAGACTGACGACGCCACCACTCAGTCCCCACCCATCTCTCAGAGGGAGGAGGGGCTTGGTGAGGGGCCGTCAGGTGAGTCTCAGGTGTGCCGGGCTCTGG
Source organism: Larimichthys crocea (assembly GCF_000972845.2). Lineage (NCBI taxonomy): Eukaryota > Metazoa > Chordata > Actinopteri > Sciaenidae > Larimichthys > Larimichthys crocea. Next base: position 9,924,354 of record NC_040011.1, on the reverse strand, counting down.
CTGAGGCTCAGCTCGAGCTGGCGGCTCCGCCGGCATCTGATGAAGAGACCAAAGACGACACGTCGTCGTCATATTCGGTGGTGAGCTCCGGCTCGCTGCAGTGCGAGGACATCGCCGATGACACCGTGCTGATCGGTGGCGGCGAGCACAGGCGAGGCAGTGTGCTGGATGTCGATTGGTCGATCACCTTCGAGCAGGTGTTGGCATCGCTGCTGACGGAGCCGCCGCTCGTTGACTACTTCGAGAAGAAGAGGGACATCCGGAGTAAGATGGCTGCCTGCAAGGCTCAGCGAGCAGTGGAGCGCCAGACTAGCTCCGCCTCCGACCACGAACTCACCCAGCATTCCTTCTGACACATCTCCACCTGTCCACTTGTCTCACCTGTCTCACCTCCACCTGTCCACACTAACCCAAGCTGACTGAAACCTGATTTTATTTTATTTTTACACGTTGAACAAATGTTTTAGTTACGTTAATCAAACATTGTATAATCCATCGTTTTATTGAGTATTGAGCGAAGCCGCGAGCAGGTGACCCAGCTGAGAGTCACCTGACACCAGGTAACCCACCTGAGAGTCACCGTTGACTCATTGATGAACTCGTTAACTGTTTCCATTATCTGTTTATTAATCATGAGCTCCAGTTACCTGTCTCATTCAGGTGAGTTCATACCTGTAGACTTTTATTTTGAAGTCACTGAAGCCTTGTTTGTTTGTCTCTGATGACAACATGTGTTTTCTTCCTGTTGAAACAGTGATGTCACAGTGATGTCAGTGTTTATTCAGTTTTAAATCTGTTTTATTGACCAGTCATTGATCCGTGTTCTGTTGTCTAATAAATACTCAAAGATCACTGTTCTTCTTCTGTGGTGTTTGTTCATCCACAGACTGTCAACCTTGACGTCGTCTCTGTGATGTCACCCACCTGTCAAACATTTACATTTAGTCATTCAGCAGACGAGTTTATCCAAAGTGACTCACTTCGTAAAGTGTGACGAGGACATGTTGCAGCAGTCCGGTGACAGCTGTAGAGGGGACAGATGTATCATGCCCAGTCAATAAGCAGTGAGTTCTCCGGGTATATTCCCAGTAAGGTTGAGCTCTCACAGTCGAACTTTTGTTTTACTTGAAGTTATTAATGAAATACTGCTTCAAACATCTTCCTTAAGTTAAATGTGTATGTGTGTAGATGGCAGCAAATCTGTGTAAATATAAATTCACTGAGTCAACCAAATCTAAGCCCAACACCAGGCCCGAAGCCCCCACCCCGACCAAACAGCCCAGAGATGGATGCTGAAACTGAAGAGATGCTGCTCCTGAGGACTGACGGTGCACGCGCCCACAGTGCACGCGCCCAGTGCACGCGCTGAGGATCTTGACTCTGTATAGAAAGAGCTGCAAGCTTTGAAAGTAGAAATAAAGAACAGAGAGAGGTGTTAGACTGAGGAGATGTAACATCAGGATCCTTGGAGTAATTTAATTTAATTTAATTTAATTTAATTTAATTTAATTTAATTTAATTTAATTTAATTTAATTTAATTTAATTTAATTTAATTTAATTTAATTTAATTTAATTTAATTTAATTTAATTTAATTTAATTTAATTTAATTTAATTTAATTTAATTTAATTTAATTTAATTTAATTTAATTTAATTTAATTTAATTTAATTTAATTTAATTTAATTTAATTTATTTTATTTTAAGTCTCCCGGCCTGCAGAGGGCGCTGCTCGCTGCTCTGCTCGCTGCGCTTCCTGTTTCCGGTGTGGAACAACAACAACACGTGTGTGTCTGCAGAGCTCGACATGTTTCCCGCCTTGCACCGGAGAGTCGGGGACGTTTTGTTACCGGGAGACGAGTTCTCCCCCGAGGCCGACGACAGCATCTCTCTGACGGAGCACGTGAAGCCGGAGAAGGTGGTGTGCGGCCCGGGGCTGCGGCGGAGCGGGGCCCGGCTGCTGGTGTGTAAGAGCGGCGTGCTGCGACACAAACAGCCCAACATGTTCTGGATGGAGTCCCAGCAGAGGAGGGTGAGGCTGGGGGACCAGAACCAGTCCGGTCCAGTTCGTCACAGTTGTTAGTTTGTGTTCTGAGTCAGAGGTGGGACAGGTGTTGCAGCAGTGCATGCTGGGAGCTGAGTCTGTCTCTGTGTCCTCAGTATGTCCCGGCTAAAGGTGAGACCGTCATCGGCATCGTGACGGTCAAATCAGGAGACGTCTTCAAGGTGGACTGTGGAGGGAGTGAGCAGGCGTCTCTGTCCTACCTGGCCTTTGAGGGAGCCACCAAGAGGAACAGACCCAACGTACAGGTGAGACAGACAGATGACACCCTTTGTGTTACCTGTACAGGTGGGTGACCTGGTGTTTAGCCCCTCCCTCTCTGTGTGTAACCTGTACAGGTGGGTGACCTGGTGTTCGCTCAGTTCATCATAGCCAATAAGGACATGGAACCAGAGCTGGTGTGTATGGACAGTTCAGGACGAGCCAATGGGATGGGAGTATTTGGAGGTGGCGGTCTGCTCTTCAGCGTCTCTCTGGGACTCGTAAGAAGGTGAGATCTCTTCATGTGTTTGTGTCCAGATGAACAGGTGTGTGCGTACCTGTCCTCACCCTCTGTACCCCCCCCCAGGCTGCTGTCCCCCCACAGTGAGGTCCTGTCCGACCTGCAGCAGCTGTTCCCCTGTGAGCTGGTGGTCGGGATGAATGGCCGTCTGTGGGTCAAGTCCTCCAGAGTCCAGCAGACGCTGGTTATCGCAAACCTGCTGCAGAGCTGCGACACCATGACGGCCCAGCAGAGACGGGAGCTGTTCAGGAGGGTGGCACAGGGGGCGCTGTAGACCACCGAAGACAGCAGAGGACGGCAAAGGACAGCTTCCTGTCTGTTCACGATGAAGCAGGTGTTTGGATATAAAAAATGGTCAACGTCCCACGGCCTCTTTTCTGCTGAGCCCAGTTACATTGCCTGCTCACCCAGCTCCAGTTCTGGCATGACACTGGCTCCGCTCCCTGTCAGCTTCCCGAGCCTGTGAACACACCTGTGGTACACTAACTCCCCCGTGCTCCGAGCTCACAGCCCGGCTAACAAACTGTCACTGTACTCAGAACTTTTATGTTTCTGTCTGAAGCTTGAAAATAATTTCAGTGAAAACATTTTTATAATGTTAAATAAATGTTTGACATAAAACATGAAATATTTTGTGTTAATTGAAAATATTCCCACGAGACCTCCAGGACCTCCAGGACCGTGCTCCAGTCAGGTCGGCAGTGTCTCAATCAGGCGGACAAAATAACAGGAACACCTGACTGGTCCGGGATCTGAACTCTGGACCCAAACTAGGGAAACAAATAGAGCTTCACGTCAGTCCTGTTGTTGATTTCTTCAGTTTTATTTGATGGTCTGGATTCTGGTCCTGGTTTAATGTTTGTCAGATAAACCTGATCTAAGGTCAGTTTGACGACAGAGAAGACAACTGAGTCACATGACTGTTTGTCAGAACGACCTGCAGCTGGAAGAAACACAAGTCCACGACCTGGACCAGGACCAGAACACGAGTCGACAACCCAGACCAGAAAAACAAGAGGAAGGAGACCACTGAACACTCAGAACGTTCTTTATTTCTTTATTAAAACTTTGTTTCACAAACAAAGGTAGCATACAAATCACTACAAAAGCATTTCACGTATTTTCTACACCAGGGGAAGACAGAGCTTACGCAAGTATATTTAAACGTTCACAAATATTTTAATCACTTTTTGGTTGTTAGAAAATTTAATGGAAACAATGTACCGCCTGAGCTCACTGTGAAAGGCACTAAAGATGTTTTTCTTCAAGTAAATTTACATTTATGCATCAGTATGATGAGAGTGATAATAAATGTTTTGTTTAATTTTTCTCTATCTTTGTTAAAGTCAAAGAGCCCAAACAGTACATCCCTCCAAAACAACTTCAAATCTTTATCAACATTTTTAGCTATAAAGTTACAGATCCACAGACTTTAGACGAAGGCACAGTGCCAACATTTTTGACTTTTCCAACAATATGATCATTTTATTTTAAATGAAATTTCTCTCACTTTATTGGTTAATATATCGGTTGGGTAGAACATTCTGACAACCAGACGAGAACAGAGAGACGTGTCACTTCCTGTTCATGTTGCTGCACTTTACATCCTGCAGGGGGACTCAGGACCAGAGGACCAGGACAAGGTGTGTGTGGACGTGCTGACGTAGTACGGTAAGCGTATTCACTATTCACGTATTAGTCACTAATTTTCATTGTCATTTTATCATTCATTGTAATTCATTGTCATTTTATCATTCATTGTAATTCATTGTCATTTTATCAGTCATTGTAATTGTACAATATGTTTGTGTTGATTTGTCCTGTACACGTGACATCTATTGCACGTCTGTCCGTCCTGGGAGAGGGATCCCTCCTCTGTGGCTCTTCCTGAGGTTTCTTCCACCTTTTTTCCCTGTTAAAGGTTTTTTGTGGGCAAGTTTTTCCTCACTGGAACCGAGGGTCTAAGGACAGAGGGTGTCACTCCCTGTACAGATTGTAAAGCCTCAGAGGAAAATGGACTTTGTGACTTTGGCTGTACAAATAAAATCTGATTTGATTTGGTTTGACATGGACACAAGGACCAGAGGACTAAAGACAAGAATCTGCACAGAGTTCAGCTTTTTTTTAATAATTGTACATTTACACACTGGACCCACAAACCCAGTCAGAACCAGTTCAACCAGAACCGGCCCAACATTCAAACTGGACCCACCTGAAGGCTTGTTAAAGAACATAAAAACAAAAATCATTGATGTGCTGAGAAAATTGGTCGATATATTTGGAGGTTTGATCACCTGCAGCAGGCGAGACATTCATGACCGACCAGGACACACCTCCACCTGTGACATCATTTGTGTGTGACTTCACCTCCATCAGCTGATTTTGACTGAAAACATCCAAGAGGAACATGAGAGGGCTTTTATTTTGAAATAGACAGGAAGTGTTAAATTATATAATCAAAATTCTCAAAACTTTTTTAAAGCTCTTATTGTGAAATAGGAAGTCACATGACTGATCAGTGTCAGTTTACTTTCTGTTTCCTTCATTCACATTTTATTTTGGCGGGTAGAGGTGTTTGTGTGTCCGGAACCGTCTCTTTGGTACCAGCCAGTCTGAGCAGGTTCTGGTTCTGTTTCCGTTTTGGTTCAAACTTTGGAGAAACAAACCTGATTATCAAAGCAGACCTGATCCGTCTGAGACCAGAACCAGGACTGGGTTTAGATCTGGATCTGAAGGGGACCTGGTTCTGGACCGAGATCAACAGAACCAGAACCAGGATCTGGACCAAACCACATCTAAACCTGCCCCCTATTATTGCCCATAATCCCCCACCTGTAAAGCCCGGACCACGTGACCCAGCAGGCACTGATTGATTTTCAAAATAAAAGCCTCGAGCAGGATGAGCAGCTGCGTCTGACTGAGGTGAAAGCAGCTGATTGGGTCAGTCAGCGTCCAATCAGAGAGTCCTCGAGGCCACGCAGAGAAAAGAACAAAGAAAGATCCAGCAGGTCCGACCCATCGGACCAGAACCAGAAGGTTCAAGTGTCAAAGGCACATTTGGTGTCATCAGTCCAGTGTCAGCTGACCTGTCAGCCGAGCATCAGCTGACTGTCGTCATGGTTTCCCCACGTCCACAGTGATCCTGGTGAACAGGTCCAGCTTCTCCACCTTCACGACCCGGTACGACAGAGAGTTGATCCCATCTTTGGACATTGTCTCTCGGGTGTGAGCGATCCGGTCAAATCTGACAGAAAGTGACATCATGAAGAGTGAGGGTCCATCCTGTGGATGTGTTGCATTATGGGTACTGTAGTGTGTCTGTCTGTTTACCTCTGAGGGTTGGGCTCGTTCTGTTTGTCTCTGTCATGTCGGATCATCCGACACTTCCCGACCTCGCCGCTCGGCCTGGAGATGCTCATCCCTTTAGACGATAGCCTGAGATACAAACAGGTGCATTCTGGGTAAACTGATACATCATCAAGCAGCTAGCGCTATGAGCTAGCATCAGTGTCTACCTTCCAGTGAACACGGCTGGGCCGAACAGAACTTTTGAACCAGCAGTGTCCAGTCTAACAGTGAACACAGCAACAGAACCTCTGAACCGGCAGTGTCCAGTCTAACAGCGAACACAGCAGTCGGGTTTGGATCCTGGCGTCCCGGGCTGAGTCAGTTCAGTTAGCTACACGGCTGACTGAGCTAACCACAGTTACATCTTAAAGTCTGTAAATCACCTCGGTACTGTCACGTTTTCCAGGTCTGTTCAAAAGAATACATGTTGCTAACGTGTGTTTACCTGTTGTAGATGTCGTCGTCCTCCCCTCCCCATCCCCAGTAGTTGTTGGGGAAGCCGTTGATCTTCAGGTATTGTTCTTTACTCATAGAGGACACGCCTCCAAAGTACTGGTGGTATGGTAACCTGCGGAGGTCAAAGAACCGTGAACTTCTCTGACGTGTTTGCACAGTTCTGTACTGTAATCTGTAACTTGATCCTCCCAGGCTGTGAAGAACTTAAGCACAGTTGATGATCAGGTGAACTGGTCTGACCAAACATGAGGCGTGTCCTTCAGTCTTCATGCTAAGCTATGAATCACTGTGACACTGATCAGTTAAGTTAAATTAAGTGAACATAGAGACAACGTAGAGACAACGTAGAGACGCCTCATGATCATACATCAAAACATCAGAAACTTTACGCACATATGTAGCTAATATGAACAACAAGTCTTGTCATGTGACCTGCCTTTAGTTTGTGTAGAGAAACTGTGTGTGTGTGTGTGTGTGTGTGTGTGTGTGTGTGTGTGTGAGAGAGAAAGAGAGAGTGTACAGGAAACAGGAAGTGAACAGCCTGGCAGATGGTGACGTTTCAGAGCAGATATCTTCCTCTGTGGTGTCACAGTCAGCACTTCCTCTCTCACAAACAAAGACAGGAAGTGAACGAGAGAAGCCAACCACAAATGAGCAGCATCAGTTTACAGTCTGAACAGGTGAGTTTACAGTCTGAACAGGTGAGTTTACAGTCTGACAGGTGAGTTTACAGTCTGACAGGTGAGTTTACAGTCTGAACAGTCTGACAGGTGAGTTTACAGTCTGACAGGTGAGTTTACAGTCTGACAGGTGAGTTTACAGTCTGAACAGGTGAGTTTACAGTCTGACAGGTGAGTTTACAGTCTGACAGGTGAGTTTACAGTCTGAACAGTCTGACAGGTGAGTTTACAGTCTGACAGGTGAGTTTACAGTCTGACAGGTGAGTTTACAGTCTGAACAGGTGAGTTTACAGTCTGACAGGTGAGTTTACAGTCTGAACAGGTGAGTTTACAGTCTGACAGGTGAGTTTACAGTCTGACAGGTGAGTTTACAGTCTGAACAGGTGAGTTTACAGTCTGACAGGTGAGTTTACAGTCTGAACAGGTGAGTTTACAGTCTGACAGGTGAGTTTACAGTCTGAACAGGTGAGTTTACAGTCTGACAGGTGAGTTTACAGTCTGACAGGTGAGTTTACAGTCTGAACAGTCTGACAGGTGAGTTTACAGTCTGACAGGTGAGTTTACAGTCTGACAGGTGAGTTTACAGTCTGACAGGTGAGTTTACAGTCTGAACAGGTGAGTTTACAGTCTGACAGGTGAGTTTACAGTCTGAACAGGTGAGTTTACAGTCTGACAGGTGAGTTTACAGTCTGAACAGGTGAGTTTACAGTCTGACAGGTGAGTTTACAGTCTGAACAGGTGAGTTTACAGTCTGACAGGTGAGTTTACAGTCTGAACAGGTGAGTTTACAGTCTGACAGGTGAGTTTACAGTCTGAACAGGTGAGTTTACAGTCTGACAGGTGAGTTTACAGTCTGAACAGGTGAGTTTACAGTCTGACAGGTGAGTTTACAGTCTGAACAGGTGAGTTTACAGTCTGACAGGTGAGTTTACAGTCTGAACAGGTGAGTTTACAGTCTGACAGGTGAGTTTACAGTCTGAACAGGTGAGTTTACAGTCTGACAGGTGAGTTTACAGTCTGAACAGGTGAGTTTACAGTCTGACAGGTGAGTTTACAGTCTGAACAGGTGAGTTTACAGTCTGACAGGTGAGTTTACAGTCTGAACAGGTGAGTTTACAGTCTGACAGGTGAGTTTACAGTCTGAACAGGTGAGTTTACAGTCTGACAGGTGAGTTTACAGTCTGAACAGGTGAGTTTACAGTCTGACAGGTGAGTTTACAGTCTGAACAGGTGAGTTTACAGTCTGACAGGTGAGTTTACAGTCTGAACAGGTGAGTTTACAGTCTGAACAGGTGAGTTTACAGTCTGAACAGGTGAGTTTACAGTCTGACAGGTGAGTTTACAGTCTGAACAGGTGAGTTTACAGTCTGACAGGTGAGTTTACAGTCTGAACAGGTGAGTTTACAGTCTGACAGGTGAGTTTACAGTCTGAACGGGTCAGTTCACAGTCTGAACAGGTGAGTTTACAGTCTGACAGGTGAGTTTACAGTCTGAACAGGTGAGTTTACAGTCTGAACAGGTCAGTCTACAGTCTGAACAGGTCAGTCTACAGTCTGAACAGGTCAGTTTACAGTCTGAACAGGTCAGTTTACAGTCTGAACGGGTCAGTTTACAGTCTGAACGGGTCAGTCTACAGTCTGAACGGGTCAGTCTACAGTCTCACGTGTAAGGTTTCACCTGAAGCCAAACTTGTCCATGGACACAGACAGGTGTCGGGGCTGACTGAAGCACTTGTAAGTGTTGCGGTCATCCATGGGGATGAGGTCGACATCACTGAAGACGAAACACTCGTAGTCGTACTCCTTCAGAGACTCTGTGTAGCCGATGTTCAGCAGCTTGGCTCGGTTAAACACCTCGTCTCCATCCTGAGGGACAGACACAAAGGGTTAAAAACACAAGACATTATATCTGAGGGTCAGGACCAGAACCGGGGGCCAGGACCTGACCCGGGACGGTCCCTGTGTCGGTTCTGTGTAAAGTCAGTGTATCACAGCTCTTCTTGGTTGGTGGAATCTGACCAACATCTGCTCGGTTTGCATTTCTTTTGTTGTTTCTGATGTATTTGTTTAGTGAGCAGCACTGTATGTACCTAACATTATGGTTGTTAAAACAGGCGGGGCTCCCTGAATGCCTCACAGCTCGGGGGGGGTGAGCACAGGTTGTTTGTTCAGAGTTGATCTGATCTAAATGTCTTTGTCTGGACGGACACAATGAGTTCACCTGAGTGTCTCCTTTCACCGTCTCACCTGAAGTCTGACATCCAAACTGCCCCGCCCCATCCACCTGCATCACTAACACGCCTGATCAGGTAACCTCAGTGACTCTGGATGTTTTCCTGTTGGATATGAAACAGAGCAGAGTCTGCCTCCACCATTTGGCTGCACGCAGCAGTAAACACACCACAGGTTGTCAGGCAACCAACACCTGCGCTGAGCTCTCAGGTGTGAAGTTGTTTACTACCTGAAGGGCTTACAGAGCGGCTGCCTCGACACGTTTAACAAGCAGCTGAATAGAGAGAGCGCAGGCGAACATAATGACTTTAAAACATCCACCAACAGCTCTCTTCATCCATGTACGATGTGGTTGTGTTGTTGTCTGATAGTCAAAGATATTCTTACACAAACTGAATGAATTGTTCGTCTGGACGACCCGAGATGGCTGCAGATGAAAACTTCTTCCACTTCTTGTGCATGAAGTTTTTCTTCTTTATGATTTGCCGCTATATAAATAAAAGTTAATTTAATTAATCTCGACTGGTAGGAAGTATAACTCTGATCTACAATTTGTTCAACCTGTTCTTATCTCACATGGAAATGAGTTAAAATACGTCAAAGAACAAACAAACAGATATTTATAGAGTTCAGTGTTCTGTAGTAAAGTGAAATATTATCACAGATCTGTGATTACATTTATGAACGTAGATTTTCATGTCTGATGTTTGGACAGTCAACAGGTTACATGAGGTGAAGGTGTGCTATAATTAATAAATTGACCCTATCCGTGTTGTTGTTTTTGTAAGAGCAGATTCATCAGGTTAATGATCTGAACCTGAACTCACAAAATGTTTGGCTGAACTCTGACTGAAGTTTGAAGTTGCACACACAGGTTAACACAGATCAGGTCACATGATCAACATTTTAAAATGGCGTGCTTTGTAGAAACAGACAGAAAAAAGAAGCAACAAGCTGAATTACCAGTGAAGCCCCCTCTGACAGCGCCAGCTGCTATTGGCCGAGACCAAGCAGGGGGCGGGTGTCAACGTCTCCAGCGACCACAGCCATTGGTCAGAAATGCCTGACATGCAGAGGGGAGGGGGTGAGGAAGGGGGAGGTGGTGTGAGTGAGGAAGTAAAGGAGGAAGAGGAAGAGGAAGAGGAGGAGGAAGGACACAGACAGGAGAGAGAACAACAACTGTAAGTCAAACAGAGAAGAAGAAGCAGCAGCAGCAGCAGAAGAAGAAGAAGAGGCAGCAGAGCTCACAGAACATGCAAATCAAACAGTTTAATGTCAACATGTCGAATAAACACAGCCAGGACACGTCCTCTCACCTGTCCTCACCTGTGCTGTCACCTGTCCTCACCTGTGCTGTCACCTGTCCTCTCACCTGTCACCTGTCCTCTCACCTGTGCTGTCACCTGTGCTGTCACCTGTCCTCTCACCTGTGCTGTCACCTGTCCTCTCACCTGTGCTGTCACCTGTCCTCACCTGTGCTGTCACCTGTCCTCACCTGTCCTCTCACCTGTGCTGTCACCTGTCCTCTCACCTGTGCTGTCATCTGTCCTCTCACCTGTGCTGTCACCTGTGCTGTCACCTGTGCTCTCACCTGTGCTCTCACCTGTCCTCTCACCTGTGCTCTCACCTGTCCTCTCACCTGTCCTCTCACCTGTGCTGTCACCTGTCCTCTCACCTGTCCTCTCACCTGTCCTCTCACCTGTCCTCTCACCTGTGCTGTCACCTGTGCTCTCACCTGTCCTGTCACCTGTCCTCTCACCTGTGCTGTCACCTGTCCTCTCACCTGTGCTGTCACCTGTGCTCTCACCTGTGCTGTCACCTGTGCTCTCACCTGTCCTCTCACCTGTCCTCTCACCTGTCTCCATGTTTGAGGTATGTTCAGGTTTCTCACTTGCTAGAGTAGCTAACCGCTAATTAACTGCTGCTAACAGAACCTGGCCACACTGGACCTGCTGTCAGGGCGTCGCCGTGGTTACTGAACGAGAGACAGAGACAGAGAGAGAGTGTGTGTGTGTGTGTTTGCCTTCAGATAAGACCAGGACACATTAACACACACACACACAGTGACACACACACAGACACTCCCTATCTTTATGAGGTTTTCTTCCTGTTAAAACATTCCAGGATATTTCCAGGACCTTTTCAATGACCCACCTTGAGTTCAACAGTCATGACGGAGCGGGTCAAAGTCCGTGTGTGGTTGCATCGTGCTGCATCTCTTTAACACTGACAACATGGAGACCTGCCACTAGCTTAGCATAAAGAACCTGTCCAGTTTGTGTAGCCATATGACCTCACAGTGACCCCACAGTGACCTCACAGTGACCCCACAGTGACCTCACAGTGACCTCACAGTGTACCTGGTTGATGACGTAGACTCCGTAGTCGAGCTGCTGCCTCTGCAGGATCGGGTGGAGGTAGTACAGCCAGTATTTGAGGTGCTCGTCTCGCTTCCTGAACGGGATGATGATGGCGACCTTCTGCTGCGCCTCGCAGTCCTGTGGCGTGAAGCGTCCGCCCGGGCGGAGCTTCATGTTGTCTTTCTTGATCTGCTCCAGACTCACCGGGACGTTAAACTCCACCCGCAGGGGACCCACTGAGACACACAGACACACAAATCAAGCACACTCCAGGAGGCAACGGGACCAGGGGACTGAACCTGAGGGACCAGAACCAGAACCACAGGTAGACCTGTGTTGCGTTGACACAGAGCTGTCAGCTGAGGACCCCCCCCCCCTTCAGAGGACCTGATGTTCTGGTTCTGGAGGTTCTGGAGGTCACAGCTAAGACAACATGGACTGATAATAAACAGACGCTCTACACAGTGTCAGCTCAGGACACTCAAACACAGACAGGACCAGAACCAGAACCAGAACAAAGACCCACACCTGTAGGCTCCGCCCCTCAGTGTTTCAAACAGGAAGTGACCTCAGAGCTCAGGTCAGCTGTGCACCAATGGGCTCAGTTCTGCTCCTGTCTACCTGTCTGTCTGTACCTGTCTGTCTGTACCTGTCTGTAACTATCTGTATCTGTCTGTCTGTGTCTGTCTGTCTGTCTGTATCTGTCTGTAACTGTCTGTCTGTATCTGTCTGTCTGTATCTGTCTGTCTGTCTGTATCTGTCTGTAACTGTCTGTCTGTAACTGTCTGTCTGTAACTGTCTGTCTGTCTGTAACTGTCTGTCTGTAACTGTCTGTCTGTAACTGTCTGTCTGTAACTGTCTGTCTGTAACTGTCTGTCTGTAACTGTCTGTCTGTAACTGTCTGTCTGTAACTGTCTGTCTGTAACTGTCTGTCTGTAACTGTCTGTCTGTAACTGTCTGTCTGTAACTGTCTGTCTGTAACTGTCTGTCTGTAACTGTCTGTCTGTAACTGTCTGTCTGTAACTGTCTGTCTGTAACTGTCTGTCTGTAACTGTCTGTCTGTAACTGTCTGTCTGTAACTGTCTGTCTGTAACTGTCTGTCTGTAACTGTCTGTCTGTAACTGTCTGTCTGTAACTGTCTGTCTGTAACTGTCTGTCTGTAACTGTCTGTCTGTAACTGTCTGTCTGTAACTGTCTGTCTGTAACTGTCTGTCTGTAACTGTCTGTCTGTAACTGTCTGTCTGTAACTGTCTGTCTGTAACTGTCTGTCTGTAACTGTCTGTCTGTAACTGTCTGTCTGTAACTGTCTGTCTGTAACTGTCTGTCTGTCTGTAACTGTCTGTCTGTAACTGTCTGTCTGTAACTGTCTGTCTGTAACTGTCTGTCTGTAACTGTCTGTCTGTAACTGTCTGTCTGTAACTGTCTGTCTGTAACTGTCTGTCTGTATCTGTCTGTCTCTCCGTCCTCCGGTGGTCGGGGGCCGGTGTCCTGCCTCGTCTTACCGAGCAGAGGTGATGTTTCCGGGCACTTGTCCCGCTTCTTGTCGGGCTCTTCAGCGTTCTTCGTGTCCGGAGGTCTGCGCTCTGCTTCGGGCTCCTGCTGCTTCACCTCCTCCACCTTCTTCACCTCCTCCACCTTCTTCACCTCCTCCACCTTCTTCACCTCCTCCACCTCTTTCTTGGGGATGAAGGCGGTGTTTCCGAGCTGGTTCTGTTGGGTCCCATTGTTATGGGACTGCTGGTTCTGGACGAAGGCGAACCGGATGTCCAAGGAGCGAACGTAGAAGACGACGGTGACGGAGATGTGGAGGAAGCAGAGCAGCACCACGAGCTTACAGGTTCGGTGCAGCAGGTTAAAGTTCACGGAGTCTCCGGCCATCCCGCTGACGCTTCACAGCTGGGTCGAGTGTTCGGGATCCACCGGGTTCTGCAGTCCAGGACGGGTTCTGCAGTCCAGGACGGGTTCTGATCAAGGCGGAAAGTACCGTGTGCCTGTTAGCTGCTTCCTTCAGGCTCCATGTCCGGCCAAAGACTGGGAAGGTTGAAAGTTTCGGACTCGGAGGTTCGGTCAATGTTCCGACTAAAGTCGAACCAGAACCGGAAGTGTGTTTAAAGTATGACCTCCGTCAGTTAGCAGTTAGCTCCGTCAGTTTCAAAGTGACGTCAAAGTGCGCGCTAACTCCGAAAACACACCGGAAGTCACGAGAACTACCTGTAAATTATAAAAATAAAATTCACCGACGTGAAGAACCGGAGCCGAGCCGAGCCGAGCCGAGCGAGGCGACGGAGAAACTCGACAAACCTAACGGACCGAAACTGACACCGAAGAAAGACAGATTATCAAGGTGACGAAATGAGCGTGGCACGTCCGGTTTCCATTTCAAAATAAAATTCATAAAGTGAGGATGAATGTAATGAAAAGGAAAGTTCAGAGCGGAAGTGTGACAGAGTTAAACTTCAGTAATAAACTGTGTTTACATCTGTCAGACAGTCTGCGGGGACGTCACAGAGACTACGTCCAGTTTTAGACAGTCTGCGGGGACGTCACAGAGACTACGTCCAGGTTTTAGACAGTCTGTGGGGACGTCACGGAGACTACGTCCAGGTTTTAGACAGTCTGCGGGGACGTCACGGAGACTACATCCAGTTTTAGACAGTCTGCGGGGACGTCACGGAGACTATGTCCAGTTTTAGACAGTCTGTGGGGACGTCACAGAGATAACGTCCAGGTTTTAGACAGTCTGCGGGGACGTCACGGAGACTACGTCCAGGTTTTAGACAGTCTGCGGGGACGTCACAGAGACTACGTCCAGGTTTTAGACAGTCTGTGGGGACGTCACGGAGACTACTCAGGTTTTAGACAGTCTGCGGGGACGTCACAGAGGACTACGTCCAGGTTTTAGACAGTCTGCTGGGACGTCACGGAGACTACGTCCAGTTTTAGACAGTCTGTAGGGACGTCACGGAGACGAGAAAATCATTTTATATTTCAAAGTAACTGAACATAGATGTATGTTGTCTGGCTGTGGAGTATATATGTTTATAAATCTTGTGTATATTCAAAGTAAGATGTATTGACAGTAAAAATATAAAAAAGATGACGCACATTTACGTTCTTCACTAATAGTCCCGTACAAGTGTCACGCTTTTATTTTGAAGACGGCACATACGTACTTCCGGGGTGTACCGTGTAGCGAGAAGCAGCTGCTGAAGCCACGCCCCAGCAACGGGCGTGGCTCCCCAGGTGTCAGTCTCAATGACAGGTCCCTGCACAAAGGTGAGTGAAGCATTTTCATTCAGCGTCTACAGCCTAATTTAATTGTTTATAGTTTTTTTCATTGTTTTTTACTCTGTTTGTATTTTGTATCTATTTTCTTCATCAATTTGACTCTACCGTTTTCTATTCGTAAGATCTTACACAGTTTAATTTAAATGCAGGTTAGCTCAGAGGTGTGTTTACTGTAGTACAGGTTAACGTTAATGCGTACTGTGTGTTTATTGTGTCTCTCTGGATCAATAAAGTATCTGAGTCCAATCAGCTGATCCACCAATCAGCTGACTCACGGACTGCTGTTTGAGCATTCCTGTTTAAATGTTGATTGTTTACAGTGATGATGAGCACACACACACACACAACACACACACACACACACACCACACACACACACATCCTGGACTATATAAACACACTGTCCTGTGTTTTTAATTTTGTTCATAAATATATTTTGTTTATAAAAATTGTGTTTCATAATATATTTTGTTTGTAAAAATATTTGTTTGTGAATGTATTTTTTGTTTATAATATTTTTTTTATAATAACTGGTGTTTATGATATATTTTGTTAATAAAGTATTGTGTTTATGATATATTGTTTTATAAATGTATTGTGTTTATGATATTTTTTTTAAATATAATTGTGTTTATGATATATTTTGTTTATAATATTTTCTTTGTAAATATATCTAATGTTTTTGTTGGCTGTGAAGGTCAAAGTGAAGCTGAGACGCCATCCTGTGGTGAAAACATGGAAAGTGTCTGTCTGTCAGACTTGGTTCTCTGGACTCTGGTTCTGTCTCAGTCTGAACAGCAAGTGTGTGTGTTGTATATTGTGTGTAGTATGTTGTGTTGTAAAAGCTGTTTGATGTTTTTGTGTTTGTAAATATAAAGTCTGACACACGTCTGTAAAAACTGGGAGAGCTCTGATTAATTATTAAACATTAAATGAATTGTTTTTTAAAGCTGACTTGTTCTTGGCGGACCCTGCCTCTCCCCTAAAATGAGCTGAGATAGAGTCCAGCCAGCTCATTGTAGCAGTTACAGAAAATGGATGGATGAATACTTAATCAGCCGTTTTTTGTTGTCAATAAACGTTCAAGGCCGTTGAGTTGAGCTGATGAACATTTTGAAGATCTGATGGATCAAAGCAAGCACAAAATGATGATTAGAGAACATAAACATGACATAAAGTCCATGTTTATAAAAAAAGAAGATAAATAGATTAAGAAGGAAAAAAAAGTTTGAAGTTATAATCTGACTTGATCTGAGAGATGATTAAATGATGATGAAATTTCATATGAAGGTTTTGTGTGTTTCACTGAACAAAAACACAGACAGTACATTTAAATTTGTTCATTATAATAGAGGAATCAAAGAAATGACACACTCTCCAAAAACAGCCAAACTACAGCAGAGGATGAAGGACAAATGTGACAAAGCTGTGTTCAGAGTAGTAAAAAATAAATGATAATAATAATAATAATAAAAAAACACCAACCGTGAATTCTATCAAATTTTATTTTTGTTTAAGACTTTTCAGCCAGTTTAAAAATTGAGGGTACACATCGTCTCTTAATCCTCTCTGTTTAAACACAGTTTGTGTTTTCAGACTTTGATCTAAATGTTTGTAGACTGTGATGTAATAGATTACTTTTAAACGAGTAATTATTCTATAATTAGATTAATAAATCTATTACTTTTCAAGATTATAAATTACTTTTACAGGAATAAATTACTTTTAAAGTCATAGATCACTTTTACAGAGTAATAGATTAGTTTATTCAACATTATCAAACTTTATTTAAAATCCAAAAGCACACGAAAAACTTTATTTAACGTCCTCAAACACAAGAAAAACTTTATTTAAAATCCTGAAACACAAAAAAGACATTATTTAAAATCCTGTAACACAAAAAACTTTATTTAACACCCTCAAACACAAGAAAACGCTTTATTTAACATTCTGAAACACAGGAAAAACTTTATTTAAAATCCTGAAACACACAAAAAAATTATTTAACACCCTCAAACACAAGAAAACTTTATTTAACATTCTGAAACACAAGAAAAACTTTATTTAACACCCTCAAAAACAAGAAAAACTTTATTTAACACCCTGAAACACAAGAAAAACTTTATTTAACACCCTCAAACACAAGAAAAACTTTATTTAACACCCTCAAACACAAAAATATTTTTATTTACGGTCCTGAAACACAAGAAAAAAATTACTTAACATCCTAAAATACAAGAAAAACTTTATTTAACATTCTGAAACACAAGAAAAACTTTATTTAACATTCTGAAACACAAGAAAAACTTTATTTCAAGTCCTCAAACACAAGAAAAACTTTATTTAACATCCTCAAACAAAAGAAAAACTTTCTTTACGTCCTGAAACACATGAAAAACTTTAACGTCCTCAAACACAAGAAAATTTTTATTTACAGTCCTGAAACACAAGAAAAAAATTATTAAACATCCTAAAATACAAGAAAAAAATGATTTAACGTACTCAAACACAAGAAAAACTTTATTTAACATCCTCAAACACAAGAAAAACTTTATTTAAAATCCTGTAACACGAAAACAACTTTATTTTATATCATGTAACAAAAAAAAACTTTATTTAACATTCTAAAACACAAGAAAAATTTTATTTAACGTCCTCAAACACAAGAAAAATGTTATTTAACATTCTGAAACACATGAAAAACTTTATATAACCCCCTTAAAAACAAGAAAAACATTATTTAACACCCTCAAACACACAAAAAAATGATTTAACACTCTCAAACACAAGAAAAACTTAGTTAACTCCTGAAAACACGAAAAAAAAACTTTATTTAATGTCCCAACACCAAAGAAAACTTTATTTAAAATACTGTAGCACGAAAAACAACTTATTTTATATCATGTTAACAAAAAAACTTTATTAACATTCGATAACACACAAGAGAACTTTATTGTAACTCCTCAAACACAAGAACAAATGTTGATTTAACACATGTCTGAAACCATGAAAAACTTTATATAGAACCCCCTTAAAACAAGAAAAAACTTTACTGTAATTAACACCCTAAACACAACAAAAAATGATTTATTAACAACTCTCGAAACACAGAAAATCTGCTTATACCTCCTCAAACACAAATATTGAAATACGGAAAACTCCTAACACCAAGAAAACTGTATTTAAAATCGCTGAAACACACAAAAAAACTTTATTTAACACCCTCAAACACAAAAACACTTTTTTTAACATCCTGAAACACAAAACAACTTTATTTAACGTCCTCAAACACAAGAAAAACTTTATTTAAAATCCTGTAACACGAAAACAACTTTATTTTAAATCATGTAACACAAAAAAACTTTATTTAACATTCTGAAACAGAAGAAAAACTCTATTTAAAATCCAGTAATTCATAAAAACTTTATTTAGCACCCTCAAACACAAGAAAAAACTTTATTTAACATCCTCAAACAAAAGAAAAACTTTATTAACACCCTCAAACACAAGAAAAACTTATTTAACCTTCCCAACAAAAAATTTTTTAACATCCTGAAACACACAAAATAACTTTATTGTAACGTCCTCAACACAAGAAAAACTTTTTTTTAAATGTGAAACACAAGAAAGTTTAAAAAAATTTGAACTCCTAAAAACACACAAGAACTTCTATTTAACGTCCCTCAAACACAGAAAATTTTTAACTTAACATCAACACAAGAAAACTTTATTTAACATCCTGAAACAACACAAAAAAACTTTATTTAACATCGAAACACAAGAAAAACTTAATTTTAACATTCTGAAACACAGAAAAACGTTAGTTATACATTCTGAAACACAAGAAAAACTTTTTTTTAATTCTGAACACAAGGAAAAACTTATTTAACAAATCCGTGAACACAAGAAAGAACTTAATTAACATCTCTACAAACTTTTAAAGAAAGTTTTTTTCTTGTTGTTTTAGAGAGTTTAAAATTTTTTCTGGTGTTTCAGGGACGTTAATTTTATAATATAAATTTTTTTTGTTTTTTTGTGTTTGAGGTTTGTTAGGTTGTTTTTTGTTTGTTAATTAAATTTGTTTTCTATTTAAATAAAGTTTTTCTGGTGTTTTAGAATTTGTTTTTAAATAAAGTCTTTCTTTCGTGTTGAGGTTGTTGCGGACGTTTATAATAAAGTTTTTCTTGGTTTTGAGCCGTTAACGTTTTCAGTTTTTTCTTGTGTTTCAGAATTTTAAAGTTTTCTCGTGTTTGAGAGTGTTTTTTTAAAAATTTTTTTTTTTTTTTTGTGTGTTTGAGGGTTGTTGTTTTGTTTGATTAAATTGTTATTTTTAAATATAACGTTTTTTCGTGTTTTTAAGTGGGTTTAAATAAAGTTTCTTTTTTCTTTAAATAAAGTTTTTCCTTGTGTTTGAGTACGTTTAAAGCAAATAAAGTTGTCTCTTGTGTTTGCGTACCGTTAAATAAACTAATTTTAAAATAAAGTTTTCTTGTGTTTAGATCTGAAATAAGTTTTTCTTGTGTTTGTAGTATTTTAAATAAAGTTTTCTTTGTGTTCCAGCGGATCTTACATTTAAAGTTTTTCTTGTGTTGTGTGGCGACTTTATTTTTAAATAAGTTTTTTTTTTCTTTTGTTTCAGAATTTTTTAAAGATTTTTTTTCTTGTGGTTTGAGAGTGGTTAAATAATTTTTTGGGTTGTTTGTTTGAGGGTGTTTGTTTGTTTTGGGGTGTTAATTTTTTTGTTTGTTAAATAACGTTTTTCTTGTTTTTTTAAGGGGTAAAAAAAGTTTTTTTTGTGTTTACAGTCAGAACTTTAAATGAAAGTTTTTCTTGTGTTTGGGACCGTTTAAATAAGTTTTTTTTTTGTGTTTCCGGACGTTTAAATTAAAGTTTTTTTTTGTGTGTTTTTGAGGACTTTCAATAAAGTTTTTCTTGTGTTTGAGGACGTTAAATATCACGTTATTTTGTGGGTGTTAGATTGTTGTTTAATTAAGTTTTTTGTGTTTCAGTATTTTAAATACCAGTTTTTCTGTGTTCAGAATTTAAAAAAAGTTTTTTATTTTTGTGTTGTTTCAGAATTTAAATAAAGTTTTTTTCTGGCTGTTTCAGAATGTTAATAAAGTTTTTCCTTTGTCGTTTCAGAAATGTTAAATAAAGTTTTTTTGTTGTGTTGTTCAGGCGTTTTTACAATAGAGTTATTGTTGTGGTGGTTTGGAGGATTTTTAAATACGTTTTTCTGTGTTTCTTTGAGGACGTTAAATAGAGTTCTTTGTTTGTGTTTTAGGATGTTATTACATTAAGTTTTTTCTTGTGTTCCCGAATTAAAAAAAAACAAAAAAAAGTTTTTTTCTTGTGTTTGAGGCGTGAAATATAAAGTTAGTGGTTGTGGTTTTTTAGGATGTTTCATTAATATGTTGCTTTTCTTGTGTTCAGGATGTTTTGTTAAATCAAGTTTTTCTTGTGTCGTGAGGGAGGTAAATAAAGTTTTTCTTGTGTTTAAGTAATGTTATTTAATAAAGTTTTTCGTTTGTGTTGAGGATGTTAAATAATAGTTTTTTTCTTGTGTTTGAGGGGTGCTCTTAAATAAAGTTTTTATGATTACTGGATTTTAAAATAGAGTTTTTTCTTCTGTTTTTTCACCCTGTTAAATAAAGTTTTTTTGTGTGTTTTAACAGATTTAATAAAGTTTTTTTTCTTGTGTTTGAGGATGTTAAATAAAGTTTTTGTTTTGTGTTTCAGGCTGTAATGTTAAAAAAGTTTTTTGTTTTTGTGTTGAGGTTGTTAAATAATAGTTTTTTTGTGGTGTTTCCGGATTTTTTACATACATGTTTTTCTTGTTTTCGGAAGTTTAAACAAAGTCTTTCTTGTGTTTGAGAGGTAAAGAAAGATTTTCTTTGTGGTTTGAGTTTTGAGAGTGTTTAAATCATTTTTTTTTGTGTGTTGCGGGCGTTAATGTTTGTTTTAAATAAAGTTTTTCTGTTTTTAGGGGTGGGGGGTTATATAAAGTTTTTCAATGTGTTTCAGACTGTTAATTAAATAACATTTTTTTGGTTTTGAGGACGTTAAATAAAGTTTTTTCTTGTGTTTTAGAATTTAAATAACGTTTTTGTAGTTTTTTTGTTACATGATTCTCAAATATTTAAAGTTTTGTTTTTCGTTTACAGTATTTTAAATACAGTTTTTCTTTTGTTTGAGGACATTAAATTAAAGTTTTTTTTTTGTGTTTAAGGAGGTTGGGTTAAATAAAGTTTTTCTTGTGTTTGAGAGTGTTTTTAAATAATTTTTTGTTGTGTTTGACGGGTGTTTTACAATAATGTTTTCTTGTTTTTTTTAAGTGGGTTGGTTGTTTATATAAAGTTTTTCATGTGTTTTTCAGAAGTTAAAATAACATTTTTCTTGTGTTTGACGGACGTTAAATAACATTTGTTCTTGTCTCGTGTTTTTTTGAACTGTTAAATAAAGTTTTTTTGGGTTACATGATGTATAAAATAAAGTTGTTTTCGTGTTGTTTACAGGATTTTACATATCCGTTTTTCTTGTTGTTTCAGGGATCTTAAATAAAGTTTTTTTCTTGTGTTTGAGTTACGTTCAATAAGTTTTTTTTTTCTTTTGTTTCAGAATTTTCAAGATTTTTTCTTTTGTTTTTTGAGATGGTTAAATAATTTTTTTGGTGTTTGTTTTTGTTTGAGGTGTTTGTAAATAAAGTTTTTCTTGTTTTAAGGGTGGTTAAAAAAAGTTTTTCTTGTGTACAGAACTTTTAAATGAAAGTTTTTCTTGTGTTTGAGGACCGGTTACATAAAGTTTTTTTGTGTGTTTCAGGACGTTAAATAAAAGTTTTTTTTTGTGTTTGAGGCCGTTTTTTAAAATACATTTTCTTTGTGTTTGAGGACGTTAAATAAAGTTATTTTGTGGGTTTTAGGATGTTAAATTAAGTTTTTCTTGTGTTTCCAGGATTTTAATTACAATAAAGTTTTCTTGGTTCAGAATTTAAAAAATTAAAAACAAAAGTTTTTTTTTCTTTTGTTTCAGAATGTTAATATAAAGTTTTCTTGTGTTTCAGAATGTTTAAATAAAAGTTTTCTCGTGTTCAGAATGTTAAATTAAATAAAGTTTTTTTGTGTGTTTCAGGATTTTTAAAAAAGTTTTTTCTTGTGTTGAGCAGTTAAAAAGTTTTTCTTGTGTTTGAGGACGTTAAATAAAGTTATTTTGTGTGTTTTAGGATGTTAAATTAAGTTTTTCTTGTGTTTCAGAATTTAAAAAAAAGTTTTTCTTGTGTTTGAGGACGTTAAATAAAGTTATTTTGTGTGTTTTTTTTTTTGTTTTTAGGTGTTTTAGGATTGTTGTAAACTAAAGTTTTTTCTTGTGTTTCAGGGATGTTAAATAAAAGTTTTTCTTCTTGTTGGTTTGAGGAGTTAATAAAGTGTTTTCTTTGTGTTTGAGGTGTGCTAAACTAAAAGTTTTTATGAAATACTGGATTTAAATAGAGTTTTTCTTTGTTCAGACTTAAATAAGTTTTTTTTTGGTTACATGATTTAAAATAAAGTTGTTTTGTGTTACAGGATTTTAAATAAAGTTTTTCTTGTGTTTGAGGATGTTAAATAAAGTTGTTTTGTGTTTCAGGATGTTTAAAAAAGTGTTTTTGTGTTTGTTTAGGGTGTTTTGTTAAATAAAGTTTTTTTTTTTGGTGTTTCAGGCTTTTATTTTTTTAAATTACAGTTTTTCTTGTGTTTAGGAAGTTTACACAAAGTATTTCTTGTGTTTGAGGAGGTTAAAGAAAGATTTTCTTGTGTTTGAGAGTGTTAAATCATTTTTTTGTGTGTTTGAGGGTGTTAAATAAAGTTTTTCTTGTTTTTAAGGGGGTTATATAAAGTTTTTCTTGTTCAGAATGTTAAATAACATTTTTTCTTGTGTTTCGAGGAGTTTTTTTAACTAAAGTTTTTTCTGTGTTTTAGGAATGTTACATAAAGTTTTTTGTTACATGCCTTGTATAAAATAAAGTGTTTTTCGTGTTACAGTATTTAATTACAGTTTTTCTTGTGTTTGAGGACATTAAATAAAGTTTTTTTTGTTGTTTCAGGAGGTGGTTAAATTAAATTTTTTGTGTTTGAGAGTTTGTTCAATCTTTTTTTGTGTGTTTAGGGTGTTAAAATAATGTTTTTCTTTTTTTTTAAGGGGGTTTATCTAAAGTTTTCCATTCTGTGTTTCAGGAATGTTTTAATAAATTTTTCTTGTGTTTGAGGACGTTAAATAAAATTTTTCTTGTTTTGTTTTAGAATGTTTAAATAAAGTTTTTTTTTTGTTTACATTGATATAAACTAAAGTTGTTTTCGTGTTACAGGTTTTAAAAAAGTTTTTCTTGTGTTTCAGGATCTTGAATAAAGTTTTTCTTGTGTTTGAGTACGTTAAATAAAGTTTTTTCTTTTGTTTCAGAATTTTAAAGATTTTTCTTGTGTTTGAGAGTGTTAAATAATTTTTTTGGGTTTTTTGAGGGGGTTGTTAATAAGTTTTTCTTGTTTTTACGGGGGTTAAAAAAGGTTTTTCATTGTTTGTTACAGCACTTTAAATGAAGTTTTTTTTGTGTGTTTGAGGACTTAAATACTAAACGTTTTTTTTTTGTTGTGTTGAGACGTAAATAAAGTTTTTTTGTGTTTGAGGACGTTAAATAACGTTTTGTCTGTGTTTGAGGATCGTTAAATAAAGTTATTTGGGGGTTTCGGCCAT